>NW_017306451.1:1209615-1222301 GCF_000935625.1 Nanorana parkeri | reverse complement strand
ACTGTGCTCCCCCCCCCCCCCCCCCCACCCATGCCTTCCTGAGTAGCGCCTGGCAAGAACGGCCATGCATATAGCTTTCGTAGTCCACCCTATACATATCCCTAACATATCATACATCGATTTTCTCAGGACACATAGGGTTTTAATTTGGCAGCACACTTGAATGTATATATCTTTGTTTCCAATGTTTTAAATAGGAAGAAATAATGAAAAATGTGAAAACAATTTTTTCTGTTTATTACAGAATATAACCATAAAGTCTGCTGATTAAAAATAAAATCACATAATTGATCTTTTTCAGAAAAGTAGCAGAATGGTAGAGCTCAAAGTGAATGCTTGCATTTTATTAGAATTGTGCTCCCGTTTTGAGGCTGCGTGGCGTCCTGGTGCGTTGAGTTTCAGCAGCTCATTCAAATTAATGGGCGACCAATGCCACAAAACAGACAAGCATCATTTTTTGCAAGACAGTGCACCCCAACACATGGTAGTGTGCTACACTGTATGTGCATTCCCTTAGAGCAGGGGTGGGTAAACACTGGCCCTCCAGAACTACACTGATAGGTTGGACAGCCATAACAGGAAGTAAGGAGATCCCCCCCCCCGAGGAAATCTCTTGTTTTTAGCAAGCTTAGTAGAACTTGTGTCAAAAATGGAAGATGTCCCATCTATTCCTATTCTGGGGACAACCCAAAATGTCAGATTTGTGACCTTCTGAAAATACTAGTTACCTAGCTGCCATGCTAAATTCCTGGCTCCAGTATTATCAGCCATTGATCTGGAATGAGCATAGCTAACATTAATAAGAAGCCCTTATCCTTCATATAACGTCACTGATCTAAGCTAGTGAAGACTGGAGATAGACAGCATTTTGAAGACGAACAGTCACCAACAACTCCCACTTTTCTCTCATGGATCCTCCCTACATTATAATCTCACGCTATAGGAAAACAAGCTCCGCCCACGAGCCTTGTCATGATCACATGGCGCTCTTACCATTACTACGGCGGCTGATTGGTCACACCACGTACACGTGAGCTTGGAGACCAGGTGGCGGATGAAGGTGACAGCTACGGGCTGGTGAGCGCATGCGTGCAGCACTGTCCTAGTGAGGCGGCGGATTGGTGGCAACCTTTACATGGGACCGGAAGTAAGTTAGGCTGTGCCCGCCCACATCTGTCACCGGTCTGGCTGAAGAATTAAGCTGTGAATGGGCGAAGGCTGCCCAGTGCAGGGGTGTGGGTGGCAGAGCTGGGCATGGCGTGCCATGGTAGGTGAGTGTTTACAGGAGGCTAATACAATGAGGAGACATGTTTAGTTTAGGACTTATTCTGGGAGAACAGGGCATGCTGAGGGGGGCTCCGTGTGTGCCTTTAGGGTCATTCAGGTACGCGGTCATGGCCTGCTAGGACATTGGAGGACGTATGTAGTGGGCTGGGATTGCTGATTAGGTTGGACCACCTACATTAGTAAAACATCAGAAGCCTAAAGATTCAGCCTAGCCACAACTGCTGCAGATGGTTGCTTTCCTTTCCCATGCTGCTTGCTATACTTATCAATAACATCATATTTATCATTTCTTTCTTTCTATAAACTACGAATCCCTCTCATGTCTATGTAACAGAGATGAACAAAGGCAGACATGTACCGTATGCTGTGGAGGGAGAAAATTCAAGTACAGTAAATTCTGTTATCTGGATTTCAGCTAACCAGAACTCTCATCTAACCAGGGGAAAAAATCCCCTGTGTACTCATTGTTCTGCTGATCTGCGGCATGTATTAGCCTGGAAATTATTGTGTGTCTATTTGTCTTCATTTGCTTCTGATTACTGCATTTCATTATTAATATGAAGCCAATACAGAGTCTATGGTATGGTATGGTATAGTATGGCATTAGTTAGACCTATTTTTAATAGTAACTCTCAAGCAATCAGAAACTACATTTATCCGGAATCTACCAATCGCTGTGGATGCCGGATAACGGGGAGTTTACTGTACTAATGGAAAATATGAAATAACCCGGTTAACAAGCTATCTCTGCATGATGATCCAGAATTTGCTTACAGTAGAATTTTCATGTGAGTCAAAGTGCAGACTGGTATCGTACTTACAGCCCTGAATATTTAGGTGTGTCAGCTGTTTTGTCATTTCACAGGTTTGTGTCTTGTCTTTTTTTTTTTGAACAGAGATAGTGTACAGTACATTAAACGTCACATTCATTTTCTCATATACAGTACATTGCAGGCTTCCTTACTAGACAGCTAAGATACACAACGAGAGCCCAATGACCTTAATGATTTTATAAGGAGGGATATATGTTGAAGAGTATGTTGACTGTCTCTGTGTAAAAGGGAAAAGGGTAACTTGCATCCACACAAAGTGGCTTCCTTACGAATGCACTGAGGGGCTCCTCTGCCACCAGCTGCTGACCGAGTGTCGATATCAAACCCCTTACCACACTTTTTCCCTGTCACGATCTACCCAATCGTGGACATACTAGGGACACACACAACACTTAGCACTTGCGGATCATCCCCTCTTCTTCTTCCTCACCACCGTACTTTGGGTGCACGATCCCGCCGTGCACTCCATATATCAGCATTGTGGTTACCAAGGCCGTTGCAAACGACACCTCTTCTGCAGTATATAAAAAAACAGCAGAGCACACACTGGATACCTCGATCCTCCATCAAAGCCGCCCTACGTTCAGTCCCCAGGAACAAAATATAAGTAACCCTTTTCCCTTTTACACAGAGACAGTCCCTTCAACATATATCACTCCGTATAAAATCGTTAAAGGAGAACTATGGGGTCAGGGTTTTTCCCCATAGTTCCCCTAAGGGTCATGGGAGGACACAAACTAGCATCCTCCCTTCACCCAAAGCTCAGCATACCGCGAGCGTAGCTTGTGGTTTACTGAGACCGCCACAGCCGGAACCGATCCCAACATTGCTGTCGAGATCCACCCAGCTGCGTGATTGACAGCTGGAGCCAGCTGTGCCCTCCCCCTCCCCCGTCTTTTCCGCCAGTCAGCGCTGGCGGAACAGACGGGCAGGAATCCCTGCAGTGGAGCTGTGAGTGACAGTCACGGCTCTCTGCAGATCGAGAAGTGAGCGAGTGCCGGTATGTGTTCGCTCCCTTCCCGATCTATTGAGCCAACGTGTGACAGTTTCATTGTTCCAGGTCGGCTCAGATTATGAGGCTGAGTGAAAATCACTCGCTTCATAATTCTCCTTTAAGGTCATTGTGCTCTCGTTGTGTATTTTTGCTTGTAGTATATACAGGTATTCTCCGCCTGTTTTCTCAGAGCTGCATACCACCCAGCCTACCCACCCCATAAATCCCCACATCATTTATTTTTGGAGCATTGAATACAGTTCTGTTTTTCCTTACTAGACAGAACTATAGTGACTTTCTCATACACTGATAAGACTTCTATTCATAGGTGTGTGTGTGTGTCTCCATCTCGGCATGCATCACTGCATTTACAGCACCTGTAGCATGTGTTCTTTTTAGTGTTTTGGGGAGGTCACCGTCCTCACAACATTACAAACAAAGTAAACTGCTTATGTTCGGATTAAGCGTTCGGTCTAAAATACTTTGTCTTCACGTTTTCTTTAGAATGTAAGTTCTTATTCCCCTTTCACATGACTTTCATTCATTTAGTAAAGACCTTATCTGCTGGTGTCTAGGTTAAACAGTAATCTAAATCAGTAATCTCTTGCTGTGTGACAACTATAAAACACAAGATGCTATTATTCTGGGGAAGTATTTATAAAAGAATAAAGCTGGCCATACACTGCAGGCTGAATAAAAAAAATTCAAACGGTTCCTTCATCCTTGCCAAGCAGCATGAATGGAGGAAACTCCCATTGCAACTGTTTTATTCTGACAGCCGGTGTCTATCTCTGTTTAGATTACCAAAACAGTGACTGCAGTCCCTCTTCGACTGTGAATTTTCCGCCTGGCTTCTTTGATTTTCTAATCGAATTATGTTGGGCAGTAGGGTGCCAACATGGCCACTCACTGAGCGGCTGACATTCGCTCAGTGTATTGCTAGCTTAAGACCTACATGGTCACTGCAGTTAGCTCACTCTGATACACTAGTGTGTAGGAAGTGCTTTTTTGGTAGACACATTGATTTCAATAGGAACTTTTTGCATGTGTTGTATTGAAAAGTGCATTGGGTAAATATTCTGCTTGATGCATATTTGATCCATTGATCTGTAGTTTACCAAGTAAGAGTACTAAAGCCTAAATGCTTCAAACATGTAAGGAGTCTTAAATGCATGTCAATACAACTTGTGTGCTGTAACCCACAGGTGTTGTGGTGGAAGAGAGCTAAATGTAGACAGTGTGATCCCTTGTGGTAAATGAGGTCCAGACTGTTTAAAGACCTATCTTGTGTACTGGACAAGCAAGGGAGGATTAGGTTACAGCAAATGTGCTATAGAAAATCTTTGGGGCTCAATATACATTTGCAGAAATTAAATTTTTTTTGGTCTCATGAAAGTAGATTTGCTAAATAGATTGCCAGTTAAGTGCTTATTTAAGTGCTTAGGTGGCTAATCTTTAACCGAAGAATATATATATAAACTGTTGGCTGCCATATTGATGTAACTCCAAGTGGGTGATGCCATTTTAAATGTTGGGATATGGCAGCTTTATACATTGAGAGCAGATGAGAAAATGTGTGATATATTTCCTTGGTTGAACTAAGAGTGCCACTCATTGGTTGCTGTCTCCCATTGTTTGTTATAGTTGTATCCTTTTCTTAAAGTGAGTCTGCTCTCAAAAGCAATGCAGCTGAAGTTCAGGGGTTGTGTACAAGGACCTGTAGTAGTCTTCAAATCAATCCTTTTGGTCCTTTTGCACCCCTTGTATCTTAGGCCACAACTTTTCATCAAGTTGATGAAAAAAGAACAGCACCTCCTAAAGCTCCCAAGTGCTTCCCCTATTTTAACCTGTCAAATGCCCTAGTCCCTACTGCCTTCTGCCATTTGAATGAGAGGGGTTAGGCTTAATCTCATTTTGCATAGAAACTGAGACCCAGTGTTTCCTTAAAAACACCCCACTGCCAGACCATTTTAACAAAAGTCTTCTTATAAGATTGTATATTCATTTAACATATTTTATGCATGTTAGTTACTTGCAAAAGCTCCACTTTGTAGATGTCCAAAAGGCCTGAAACTGCTGCTCAGTGCCACTATGTTGGATGTGATATCAGCAGCCCCAGCAGACTCAGCATTGTCACTCAAGTGACACTCAATAGTATACCCCTTCTCGTCTCCCCCAGCAGCTACATAAAAGGTTACGTAGGGGGTGAAGGAGCTCTGCCAGCCCAGAGAGTAGTTAGACATGCAAGGAGGGTGAGGACTGTCCTAGGGTATTGACAGTTTCTGTTGCAGCTGAAAGTTCAGATGGACAGTGCATGAAACATTTATGAAAAAGAAATACACTACAAAAAAGCATTTAACATGTTTTTTTTTCCTTTTGTGTGCTTTAACCTGCAGTTTTTAAGTTGGTCTCTTTAAAGGAGAACTATGAGATGAGTGATTTTCACTCAACCTCATAGTTCGAGCCGACCTGTGACAATTAAACTGTCACACATCGGCTCTATAGATCGGGAAGTGAGCGAATGCATACCATCGCTCACTCACTTTCCAATCATCTCCCTGCAGAGAGTGGTGACTGTCAGTCACCGCTCCGCGCAGGGATTACCCTGCTCCAATCCTCCAGCGCTGAGTGAAGGAACGAGCGGGGGAGGGTACAGCTGGCTCTGCCTCTAGATAGGCAGAGCCCGCTGTCACTGATGCAGCCGGGTGGATCTCAACAGTATTGTCGGGATCCGTCCCGGCTGTGGCACTCTCATTTTATAGCTCGCTATATACTGAGCTTTGGGTCACGGAAGGACGCTAGTATATGTCCTCCTGTGACCCGTAAGAGAACTATGGGGATAAAAAGGTTCCCCCATAGTTCTCTTTTAAGGACTTTAAGGCCAGTTGAGGTTCACTTTAATCTTTTGATTGGAAGCAAAGTTTCCTTTTGGATCCTTGAGTTCTAGTAGGGCATCTTTTCAGGTACACTACATTATCATTGGTGACTGTTTATGAACATTCTTCAGCAAAAGTGACGTTTTGCTGCTAGTAGATGATACAAAAACACAAAAGCAGTTCAAAGTAACTAAACTCCTTCCACAACTAGTTATCTATAAGAAGTTGTCAACTGACCATAAACCTAAGTACTTGCACAGAGTTGTTTACAGTTACTGTCAGTTAATGTTTTTGTTTAATCTGTGCACAGATATATCAGGTATGAGTAGTCACTCTGCATCCCAGTGGGTAGGTAAAGTAACTGGAAATGTACACTCCAAAACAAATAGAGCACAGTGTAAACAAAAAGGACTGTGGAAGGTTTGGTGTAATGTGTTCATTACGCTTACCTATGTGTTGTCAGATAAAGAGCTTTGAAAACACTATAGCATTGTCTGAACACTTCTGATCCTTAAGGTGCCCACACACCTTGCGATAATCGTACGATAATCGCGGGAAATCCCACGATCGTACGATTATCGCAAGGTGTGTGGAAGGGGTGCGACCGTTTTTACTGTACGGTCGCACGACTTATCGTAGGAACATGTTCGAAAAGCCGCGGAGAATCGTACGATTGTCGGCGGGTGTGTGGCATGTTTGTAAGATAAATGCCGCACGGGCCGGTGTGCGCAAGCGCACACTGCCGGTTCAGCATTGCGGTCATTGGATTATCGCAAGTACGATCTGCCTGTCCAAGATGGGCAGATCGTACATTTTTTTTTAATTACCTTACAACCAACGCAAGACAAAAGTCTTGCGATGGTTGTAAGCTCTGTGGCCAGCTTAACGCAGTACTCGTTTCCAAGTAGTCAGCCCAAAAGACTTCTTGCTCTGATTACATCAATTAAAGGAGAACTATGGGGGAAAGCCCTAACCCCATAGTTCTCCTTTTAATACATTTTGCTTATCTCCTGCAATCTTTTATATTTTTCCAGTTCTTTTTTATAGTACAAGTTCACTTTAGAAAGCAAAAAACCCTGTTCCCAGCCAACCTCCCTTGGCCCTTAAACTTTATCTAAGCTAGAAACTCCCCACCCAAGTGCATACTTGTCTTTCTGACATTGATGGCCTCCTCCGATGTTTCTTGGTGAGGAAATCTCCAGCACTGGCTTTGCATGTGCAGTAACTCCCCATAGATTTGAGTAGAGCCATACACTTAACGTCTGTAACGTCTGTACCGTAAAAGTACAGCCCCATTCAAGTCTATGGGGAGTTACTCCACTTTTTTTTTATCTATTAACCAGTCTGTTATATTTACAGAATCGTAAATATCCTTAACAAAAATGCAAAAATTGTTTAGATTGGCGAATTAGTCTGAGTTAGTGTCAAATTAACAGACATACTGATGCTGCTGGATTTGGCAGCTGCAGCAGTAAGAGGGTTACTGTTTATTTAATAATGTGTACAAAGAGCAATGGTAATGTGCAGCAAAAAAAGAGAAGTTATTGTTATGGTGTGATGACAATAACTTGTCATCATGCAGGACATGTGACCTGCAAATCCTACTAAAATATCAGTTTTCTCCCTGTGGCTGCGTCCTTCCAACTTTATGGAGCAGGTGTTTCGAATTTGCAGCCTTTTAAAAAGTATGGCCTTGTAGCATTTACATATGGCCTTTTGGCACAAACACTGAAACATTGCTATTCACACCTTCCCTAGCCCAGTCTGGAAATGTGCCATTTATCGATACCCTCTGGACACGTTCCTGTAGCCAGTTCTCTATCCACGTACACACCACCTCATCTATGCCCATAGATCCCAGCTTGTGTAGTAAGCACTTATGTGGTACCGTATCAAATGCCTTTGAGAAATCCAGATATACCACATCCACCGGCCTCCCTCCATCCAGATCTCTACTTACCCCCTCATAAAAAGTTAGCAAGTTAGTCTGGCAGGAACGGTCTTTCCTGAACCCATGTTGGTTATCATTTATTATGCCATTATTCTGAAACAAATTCTACCAAATAGTCCTTAATCATGCCCTCTAACAGTTTGCAAACTACTGATGTAAGACTAACTGGTCTATAGTTCCCAGGTTGGAATCTTGCCCCCTTTAAAAAAAAAAAAAAATCCGAACCATGATGGGATTTCCTCTTTGGAAAGATCCCTGTGTTGCGCTCCTAAACAAGAAACCGGAAGGCTATTTCCCGATCCATGATTGTGCATTCTTGGAGGACCCCCACACTTTCCCTTTGCCAGTTTTTTGACTTACACCATGTTTTTTTGACAAATTCGCAGCCCGCCAAGAAGATAAAATGCACAGGTTTGATGCTTTATGGGCTCCCTGGATAGATAAACTGCTTCCTTCCCTCCGAATTTCAACAGAACTCTCTCATTATGACTG
Organism: Nanorana parkeri; assembly: GCF_000935625.1. Taxonomy (NCBI): domain Eukaryota; kingdom Metazoa; phylum Chordata; class Amphibia; order Anura; family Dicroglossidae; genus Nanorana; species Nanorana parkeri. The sequence goes on along the minus strand of NW_017306451.1, from coordinate 1,213,868 downwards.
AATCCATACAGAATTTCACCAGATGGGTGGGTACGGCTTCCCTGCCTTTGTCTGCCCATTCCTCCTGGGGTGGTTCCCTTTGTCTGCCTTTTTTTCTTTTACTGTGGTCTTTAAAGGATTAGTCCGTGATTCCCCCCCCCCCCCTTTCTCTGAGACGAGACCTCCCGCAATTGATGTTACCCCATTTCACTTTTTATGATTCAAATGCGTTTTTGTACTTTGAATATTCCTTCATACGTATGTACCAGATGTACTGTTTTTATCCTGTCTGTGATTTCTGTACGAGACCACTTTTCTGTTAACATATATGACCCATTTCATTGTCTGTTTTGTCAAGTTTGTTATTTGCAGTCGTTATGTTAAAACTCAAAATTTGCTTAAAATGTATTGGATTTAAAAGCAAATGCACCCATGGAAGTTGTTGACCTTCTGTACAAATTCAACCAGGAAATACGTTAAATCTTCATTTAAACAGTGCACAGATAAAAGCAATATACTTACATTTTAACTGATTTCAAATGACTGCTAGTGTGTCTAGGACAGCAGTTTAAGCCCAAGAGCTGAATATGTTCCCCTCTCTTCCTGGCCAGTTACAAAACACACAGCCCCAAGCTTTGTTTTGTGACTGACTGGCCAGGAAAATGGAGATGTGACTATACTGCTGTAATCTATGAGACTTGTGGCCTTACACAAATCCCCCCCCCCGTGAAGAAGGTTTGCGAAGGGGGAGAGAGGGCAGCAGTGTAAAATAGGGCATGTGGCTTCACAGCAAATGGACTGTTTAACTTAAAGTGACATTAAACCCTCAGATTTTTTAAACATAAAACAATACTGTAATGTGCGCCTTACTGTAATCCATGGTTGTTTCCCTTCTCTTTGCTGCTCTTCCTTTTAAATCTGTATCTCTTCTCATGCTGGGCAGAACTTTGGTTTTGCAGCAGACTGCCTTGTCTCTGGAATGGATACATGGTGTCTGCGTGTAGGTTTGCAACCTGAGCCAGCACTACAGGAAGAGGCACTCAGCTGCAAAGGGAAGTTCTCCCCATGCATGAGAAGACATGAGGATTTAAAAGGAAGAGCAGCAAAGAGAAGGGAAACTACCATGGATTACAGTAAGGCACACATTACAGTATTGGTTTATGTTAAAAAATCTGAGGGTTTAATGTCACTTTAAGTTGGGTAAGATTATTGTGGGCGTCAAACACATAACCAAAAAGCAGGCCATGTGGACTGACTAACCAAAAATAAAGTTGTTTGGCCACAGTAACAGTAGACATATTTGCCAAAAACTGAAGACAGCATTTACAGGGAGGAAACTCATACCCAATGTGAAGCATAGTAGTGGAAATGTTTTGGAACATTTGGGTTTGCTTTGCTGCTTCAGGGCTTTGACAGCTTGTAGTCAACTATGATACAGTATGCAAAAACAACATAACTATGATACTAATACTGGCAAGTTATATAAACTAAACAGGTTGGTTTTTCTTGTTTTAAACTTGGTTAAAATACGTTTTAGGTGATGCTGGCTAGAATATAAAACAACTTTATAATATGGAATAGAATTTAGTGACTTTGTTTATTATTGACCTTTATATGCTTTACATTTGCTTTCTAGCCAAAGGACAAGTTTGCAAAAAGCCAGAATAGAATTTTGTTTACCTAATTATACAAATATTGTACTTACTGCTAACAGACCGTATTTCTTTCATGATCTGGCTGCATTGGATAATTTACTATCGGGCAGAGAGATTTCAGGATGTGTCCTGCAGGGAATTAAGGAGTAAAGTGAGTTCTACTGTTTTTCTGCATTTCATGACTGGGTAAGGTTTTAGTTCTTTATCCAGATGGTTGGGATGAAGTATTCCCTACCATTTTTCTTAATGGCTAATCCTTTCTACACATAATGAAGATCAGCTTCTGTACAGGAAGCCTTTCCCATGAGAGACATGGTAGCTATCATTGCTACATCACATTCGGAAAATGCTAGCTTTTTGCCTGTTTACCCATTTGCTTCAGTACTATACAAGTATGCAAACAAGAATCCTGATATGCATTTTTGCTTCAGGTAAGTGCTTATTATCAATATTATACAGGATTCATATAGCGCCAACAGTTTGCGCAACTCTTTACAATATAAGGAATCAGTTTTTTGCTGTTCTGTGTTGTTTTCTTTCATATGGTATGAAAGATAAGGACTATAGAATCATGGGGCTTTCTGAAGTAAAGCATCCTCTGCTTACCTTAAGCTGTAATGTCTAAAAATACAGGCTCCATTGCTCTCTGCTGTGCTTCACTGAGATGGTATCAGTCATCCTGATGGATGACAGAGAGACAGAGTGATATCTGAAAGGTAAAGTGACACACAGTGCTTTTCTTTATAATAGGAAAGGATTAATGGTCATTACATGACTGAGGTACTTAGTGGACTTGAACTCAAAAATTGAAGATTTGCTATGTTATAGAGCAGGGATAGCCAAACTTTGGTCATCCTGCTGTGGTGAAACTACTAATCCCACAATGCATCTGCCTCTGGAAGTCATGCCTGTGGCTGTCAGAGTCTTGCAATGCCTATTGAGATTGGTATTTTCTCCATAGCTGGAGGTCTGAGGTCTGGCCTACCCTGTAATAGTGTATACCTACAAGTGTAAACTGTATCTGAGCCATACCATGAAAAATTTACTTTTTTTTTGTTTGAAATTGAAATTTAATACAATAACCAAAACATGGAAGATCTAGCTTGTAGAAAGTCACATACATATGCACTTTAAAGCCCAACTCCAGCTTTGTTGGTTTAAAACAACAACAAAAAATAGCAGACAAACATCTGAAAACAATATAATAGAATAAATGCTACCCAAATTTCCGGCATTGTCACGTGCCGACTTACTGCTCCAGTCATCCGGAACTGGTCCTCTAACTTTAATGGTGAATAACGCCTATGGGTATTCAGCTCACTTCCTCTGAGTCCAGGGCATCAAGGGCATGCTTCTTCAAGCCATAATGGACTCACCACTGTAGGGAACAGCTAAGCATCACAGGGTGTGGAAATTTTTGAAAAAACTACTTGTCCAAGGACTAAAGTGGGGGCCGAATCTACTTGTCCTTCACGACAATCTACTTGTCCTGATACAAAAAAAAATAGTTTTAATTAAAACTAGGGATGCACCAATAGCGGTTTTTGGGTATAGAGTACGAGCACCGATATTTTGCTTTCGGTACTCACCGAGTATCGCTGCTTCCATTTGCATGGAACAGGCTTCCCGGGCAATGAGGAAGCCGTGCAGCGGGTAATGAGATGCTACCCGGCTTCCTGACTGCCAGGGAAGCCGACTCCATGTTGTTTGGCCGGCTTGATTGTGAATGGCTTGGATGCCGGTTTCCCAGCCAATCAGCATCGAGCCAGCTTCCTGGCCAATCGGGAAACCGGGCGGCGAGTAATTACCTGATTGGTCAGGAAGCCGGCTCGATGCTGATTGGCTGGGAAGCTGGCTTCCCAGCCAATCAGCAAGGAGCTGGCTTCCTGGCCAATCAGGAAACTGAGAGGCGGGTCATTAGTCGCTGCCCCGCTTCCTGATTGCACGGTAAGCTGGCACCATGTTCCCCTACGGCACTGCCGGTCAGAGGAAATCTTCCTCTGACCAGAAGTTCCGGTATTGGAGAAGATATCGAGCATTTGGGCGAGTACAAGTACTTGCCCAAATACTCTGTATCTGTGCATCCCTAATCAAAACTGTATTGGTCTGTGCTAAATAGCACTTCTCATTGGTCAGCGTGGTCACCAGACCACACAGACCAATGAGTGCTTGCAATTTGCGAGCGAAATTCAAAATGCATAGGGCTGGACAGTACGGGGTGAGGACAGTACACCTGTACCGGTGGAGGGTAAGGACTGTTTGCCGAAAGGTAAGTATAGCCGGGGGATGGGGGGTTTTGGGAGAGACGGGGGCCATATTTGATCGGGTAATTCAATTTGACCATATTACCTGGGAAAGTGAACTTGCCCTTTAATGCACATTGTGCGTGTGAGAGAGTTCTGCTGCCTCGCTACCACAATATGGCACAGTGAAATGGTGGCAGCACTCAACGCGCACACACACAATTTCCTATGCGTGCGCTTATTTGCATGCAGATGGCGGGGGGAATCGGGGTTGGTTTTCATTTTTTGTATTTTATGTTTTACATTGTCACTTTTTTTTTTATATAATTATTTTTTTCTTTTTCATAACTTTTTTTTCTTTTTTACTCCCCCCCCC
>NW_017306451.1:1145158-1208849 GCF_000935625.1 Nanorana parkeri | reverse complement strand
CGCGGGGGGGGGGCGGCGGTGTGGACAGAATTGCCGCTTCTCGCTTCATTTAAGTGATCTGATAAATGATCAGATCACTTGAAAACGAGCGGCGGCTCAACACTGTACACTTAGCTCTGCTTGTCCGGAGCGGGGCTAAGTGTACAAAAAAACGACTCGCCCGGCGCCCGAAACTGCATGTCCCGGGCGTCGGGCGATAGGAATTCCACACCCCTGCATCATTGTGAGAGAGAGTTCTGCCCATCACTGAGAACAAAAGAGGAACTGTGAGATCATGTGACCAGATCAAAGGCCTTAGCAAAAAAAAACTCTGTATGTGCTTACTAAAAGTACTATATAATTTCCATTTGAGCTGCTGCTTCTTTAAGTGTATGTAAACCCTAACAATTAACTTCTCTTACTGGCTGCCTTTCGGTTATACCATTTAAAAGCATTTTGTTAAACCTGTTCGGTCAGCCCTCCTAGTTCTTCTCTTGAACTACAGAAGACAGAGGTACTTTAGCAAAACAAACTGGGCATGTCTAGCACTTTCTGTACTGTTCAGTGGCTAATGTGCATAACTATTATGTGCTCCTTGTGCAGAGAACATAACACCATTATATGCTGCATGATGGGCACAAAGATCTATACACTTTTATGTGCAAGTTAGGCTGTAAAGTGTTTGTTTGAGTGACATAAAGCCTTTGCCGAATCTAATGCAGAACTTTGAAGTTAAACATTTATTAACAGAGGAATCCAATGATGGCTGATGACTTCTATGGCAAATGTCCAGTTTTCGGTTTGGCATGCTTTACCTTGTTATAATGTAATTTGTTTGCTTTTTTCGCATGTTATCTTGTATTGCTCTTTACCAACTTTCCTGATGACACATTTTGAAAAAGTAAACTTCCAGTCATCTCTTCTCCACTTTAAAGAACCATGCTAAGACTAAAAGAGTTTTGCAATCCCAATATATGTATTTAAAATAGAATCCTTTCTATGATGTAACATTTGCAGTGTCACCTGCCTCTTATTGTCAAATATAAGTTCATAAATGACAATGTTTGCTGTGTGCCATTCCTCTTCCTTGGTACAAGGTTGCAGGTGGATAGTAGGGATACACATGGATTGTACTTTCTGAAGTTGGACCCTTATCATATACCTACAAAATAAATCACTGGACCAAATGCACTTTATTTTGGTGCACTTTGTTTTTGTGATATAAGAATTAAAGGAGAACTATGAGGTGAGTTAGGGCCGACCTGTGACAAAGAAGCTGTCGCAGGTCGGCTAGTTTGATTGTGAAGTGCGCAGAAACATGCACCGATACGCTCACTTCCCGATCGTTTCCCTGCATTAAGCGGTGACTGTCAGTCACCGCTCCCAGCAGGGATTCGCCCCCTCCGATCCTTCAACGCTGCCTGGAGATACGAACGGGAGGGGCGGGCACAGCTGGCTCTGCCTCTAGATAGACAGAGCCAGCTGTCACTCACGCACCTGGGTGGATCCAAACAGTAGTGTCGGGATCTGTCCCAGCTGTGGCGCTCTCGGCATATTGCGGGCAATAGCCCACTATATACTGAGCTTTGGGTCACGGGAGGAGGTTAGTACTGTATATGTCCTCCGGTGACCCTAAAGAGAACTATTGGGAAAAACACTTACCCCGTAGTTCTTTTTTAAGCTTGATACACTTTATCTTAAGTGATAGGATTTATACTATATGCACTTTATTGACATAATGTGGGCATTTTATTAATATAATTTACATTGATGGCACTATACCATGTTGATGAGTTGAAAGTGTAAAGGTGTATATATTACTTTTAGGTATGGGCAACTAGATCACTTTATTTTATTTATTTTAGTTGTGACACTGGAACGTTTTTAGGTTAACAGATCCTGAAGAAGAGCTCAGCTCCCAATATGCAACCAGAGCTTTCCCATACCTGCTTCTGTAAGGTCTACAAGATGTAGTAAAGGGGGTGGCCCAGGCACAGTGTTTCAGGTTGTTGGGTACTTAATAGCTGCTTCATCATTGCAAGTAAGGGAGGACAAATTGTTAATTGGATATATTGAGTAGCTTCTAATTTGTACACAACATGGTTTTAATTTACTGCAGATATTAAATAATTGTTTTGAATTCTATTTGCTTTTTAGGTAACCTGATGTTTACTGTGTGACGGTTAAGCACACACCTTTTATTTGAGATGGATTCAGAGGCGCGTGACAAGCAAAAAAGGGATTTGGTCCTTTCCAATTCAAAGCAAGACTTAAAGCGTCATAAACTAGTTATAGGAACTAGTAAACATTATGTGTGTGGCTACTTTGCTGCCTTTACAAACGTTGCAATCACCTTTCCCATCCAGAAAGTGCTCTTCCGACAACAGCTGTATGGACTAAGAACCAGAGATGCTATAAGACAACTAGAGAGGGATGGGATCCGCAACTTGTACAGGGGGATACTCCCCCCACTGGTGCAGAAAACAACAACTCTCGCCCTGATGTTTGGCCTTTATGAGGACTTCTCCAGCCTTTTGCTAAGGCATACAAATTCTCCTGAGATTGTTACAAAGAGTGTAGCAGCAATCCTTGCAGGAACGACAGAAGCCATACTTACGCCTTTTGAGAGAATTCAGACTTTGCTGCAGGATTACAAACATCACAATCGATTCACTAATACTTTTCAGGCCTTCAAAGTGCTTCGGCCCTATGGACTTGGGGAGTATTACCGTGGTTTCGTTCCTATATTGGTCCGCAATGGACCAAGCAATGCTTTATTTTTTGGTCTTCGCAAGCCAATCAAAGAGTGTTTGCCGGAAGCTAAAAGCTATAGTGCTAACTTGATCAATGATTTCATCTGTGGTGGACTGCTTGGAGCCATGTTGGGATTTCTCTTTTTCCCCTTGAATGTGGTGAAGGCCCGCATGCAGTCGCAGATTGGAGGCGAATTTGTCTCCCTTGGAAAAGTCCTTATGACCATATGGACAGAACGTGATGGAAAACTGACCCACCTATTCCGTGGGGCCCATCTAAACTATCACAGATCCATTCTGTCTTGGGGTATCATCAATGCAACATATGAGCTGTTATTGAAACTATTCTAAGGTGGACTGTAAGAGCCTACCCTATTATATGTTTTTCTGCAGACTAGGGATCAAATTTATTACAAAACCAAATAGAAGATTGTATGTATACACCACTAAATATTACTGCTGATCTTTTTATCTCTGTATGAACAGGCAGGTGGTTCAAAATACTATTAAGTCTTCATGTTGGGTTAACAAAGTGCCTGTCTGTTCTTTTTGTGTAAGTGAAAGCTTTTTTTTTGCTGACAGAGTAATATGACTGTATACATGCTTGGTTATTGCCATCAGAAAGCTTTATATATCTGAGCTTTAAAGTATGCAGTCTGTTCTTTGGTCTCAGGAGGCCATCTAATATAATTGTCACTGTTGTGTTTAACTGTATCCAGCTCCTATCTATTAGAGACGTTTGTGGATCCTATGAGACACATTTCTATTATATTTACAAACAGTACTGGTGTTTGGGGAGTGGAAAGTAAGTTTTTGCCAGAGGTCCCATTACTGTTGGGGTGATCCCGTATGTATGTGTTCATAATTGTTTTGCTGTGGATTTATGTTTGTTCACATGAGCCACACACAGTATCTTAGAGTAGTGGGAGAAGGAAGCAGAAGCTGATTTATTAGCACAGCTCCTGCTTTGTATTGTGCAGGCCTTGTTTTTCTACACTTTCATTTGTCTTTTTCTGTCAGAAAAAGAAACAGGTTTATTTTCTAGATGCAGCCACTATTCTATTCCACCCTGTACTTAAAATGTATGTTAATCCAGAAACAAAATTATAGGAAACTGCAGCTTATCCGTCTTTAGATGTGAAGGCTGCATTGATTTGTTCCTTTATTTCTTACCTGATGATCCTACTTCCTGTCTTAGGGTGACAACCCTCAGGGCCGGTGCACACCTAGGTGATTTATCACGCAAAACACAGATTCACATTGAAGTCAATGAAGGCTGCTCACACCTTTGCGGTTTGTCAAGCTACAAGGTGCAGGAGCTATTTTCAGGCGGTTGTCGCACGGTTTGGGTCCCCTAGACATCTCCATGCATTGAAAAACGCGCGGCAACTGCGCGGTTTACAGTGAACAGTCGTGTGATCGAAAACGTGCGAAAACAGCTCGACATCTGAATCGCCTAGGTGTGAACCTAGCCTCACTCATCATACTGCATCTAGGGACGATCAAGTTGCTCCCCTGATTTGGACTACAAACATACCAGGCTTAGTAATTAACAATAAGATAGCTGGGAAAGCTGATAACATTGTTTGAAATTTTACTTCAGTACATAGGAAGGTCTCTGTTAAAGGATTTTTTACATTATCAACAGGTATGTATCTGTACTTGCAGAAAATGTTCTTAACCTTAAAAAAAAAAAAAAAAAAAAATGGAATGCAGCCACCACTATTTAGGAGGTAGGCTGCATTATATTAAATTTCCACTTTCTCCTCCAACAGCCAACCAAGAGACTGTTTCTTCACCCTGAAAAGGCCAGAAAATATTCAAACTATTTATTTAATTATAATACATTTTTGTTTGAGTTTAGAAATACTTTGGCTACATTATGCCATCTTACCTGCAGACATCGTTAAACTGGTCTTTTTAACAAAAACTCTGCCAGGTGCTTTCCCAGTTTTGATAAGTTTTTTTTGTTTTTTTTACATTTTTTTTATTTATTTTTTTTTGGTTAGGAGGAATGCCGTCCTTTTTGAAATTTTAGTTCTCTATTATTTTTTGTACTTTTAAAAAGAACAAAACGTATATATTGCCAAAATGATACGACTGTGATAAAAAAAAGAAAAGTGAGTGGTGTTTGTCAATATTTGCACTTTTCACATGTTGCTACATGTAATTGAGTGCTCTTTATGGTTTTCTGCAATGTTCTTTGTAAATTGTCATTGGTAAGACAGATTTTTGTTCATTATAATGAAAAGGGAATTAAAGATTTCCTGTCTGGTAAACATAATTTTTTGTTATTTTTAACAAATACATAAAGTATAATGTTTTCATTTCATTCAAAAGTGAACCCATTTAATTCTAAATATTTGACTTTTTAAATGAAACTGTGAAGGTTCTCATTCATCCAGGTCATGGTATATCTGTAAAAAATAAGTCAAGGCAACTGGACTTGCTGTATCACAGAGCTAAGGCCGTGCGGTGAGGAGAGAGACGCTCGGCCAGGTTCTGACAGCCGGCGCCTCTCTCTCCCCTCACCGCTCGGCCTTAGTTCTGTGCAGCGGCTCCGCCCTCCGCCCCTCCCCCAGCCACGGCTGAAGTGCTTCTTTCACTTCTCCTTGGCTCCCCCGCTGCCTCTGCCCAGGAGAGCAGCGGAGATCAAGAGGAGAAGCTGAGCCCCCGTGTGCGTGCCCGAGTGGCAGAGGATCGGTACATATCAGTGATATGTACCAATCCTCTGCGCAGGACAAACACTGGAGCGATCAGCTGATCACCCCAGTGTTTGTAAATAACTGGGGACACATAGTACTATGTGTCCCCAGTTATGAATGAACAGGATGTGATTTACATCACTTCCTGTTTATTCATGAGTTTCTCAATGGGGAGAAGCACTCTTTACAGAGGCTCCTCCCCATTCGGAAACTGGATGATAGTAAAATATTTTCTGAATGAATGGGAAGCCTCTGTGCTTTCTATTCATTTAGAACAGAGGCTGCAGAAAAAGAGTGAGGACTTTGTGTCCTCAATTAATTTTTCCATTTTAAAAGGGAAATATCAAGGGGCTGTTTAGACCCCTGATATTTCCCTGAAGCCCCCAAAGAGTAAAAAAAAATGTAAATAAGAAATAGTAAAAATAAAATAAAAAATAGCAAAAAAACCACGAAATCCTGGAGGCAGGGCGCTGCGTGACGCCACACGTCTGTTGGGGGGGCATGTTTTGTTGTCTGGGGCGCAAAAGGAGCTGGCTACGGCTATGCTCCCGCGGTGTCTGACGTATGTAAATAAATTGTGCACTCCTGTTGCTTTGTGGGTCCAGCACTCTATGAACAAGGGTTGCATTGCTTACATCAGGGATCCAGTCTGTTTTATTGGGACCTTTTATCTAATTATGAAGAGTAGTCATTGCCGTAATGCTTCATTATGAACAGGTCTTCAGTCTAGTGTTGTGAGTTGCCTACACTCCATACAGCGTTATGACCTTCTAGAATGAGAGTGGTGCTTGTGGCGATGGCACGGATGGTGCCGTGTAAAACTCCAAAGTTTGAACATGGAATAGAATCATAAATTCTGGATTTATTGATTTTAGATAAACATCACAATAGTCATGAGAAGCAGACATTTCGGGGCCACGCAGGTTCCCTACTTCAAGACGACATAGTGACAATGCGTTGCCTCTAAACGTTGGCTTCTCATGACTAATGTGATGTTGATCTTATAAATGCAAAATGTATGATTCTATTCCATGTGTGCTGCTGACTTTCCATTCAAACTCAGGTCTTTAGTCTGGCTCCTGTAGAAGTCCCATGTCAGGTTTTCATGTAATTATCTGTGTAGGCATGCTTTCCTCCGGTGTTGTGGCCTGTATGATGGAAGAAGCACCTCCTGAGTGTGTTGTAGCCCCGAAATGTTGGTCTACTGTGGTACACTGTTGAATGGGAATTTAAAAAAAATCTGAAGGCCTCTGTCTAATAGATAACTGAAAAAGGAGGGAGGAAGGCATGATCTACTGTTATTTTTGTATTCCTTTCAATAAACTTCTTTTAAATGCCCTTACCTAGAGTTTGTTCTGGGTTGGACACTTAAATAATTTGTGAGGCAGCTTTGATAGCCAGGCAATTAACATTTTTAGAATTAAAAGTTGCCAGTGAGCGCATCCATGTTTCTCACAGGAAAAGCTTCCTTAAGAGAGAGTTACATGTTGTATTCTTGTCTGCAATGTACTTTTTAATCTAATGCTTGGTGATCCTATAGATAGTCACATGCAGGCTGACAGTGGTCATGTAATAATAGGTTGACATGTCAGTTAGTTTGGGCTCACGTCCTGGGAGACATTAAGCCAATTTTTGTATATCACTCGGCATGTGGCTTTATTATACCAGTTTAAATGTTTTGTACATAATGTTGCTACCATTGTCAAATGTGATTTTATTGTAGAAGAATGCATTAGGAATTAGGATTTTCTAGGTAGTGGGCCTGTGAGATGAAAATAGATTTAAATCCATTTATCTGGCCGTATGCCCTTCCCCAGCATGCCAGAAGAGCCAACTACTACCCATTTTCACCTACATCTTCTCTGTTCAGCCCCTTCTTGCAAATCCTCAGTGTTGGGTCCTGCTCCTCCTATGCACTTAATGCCGCATTGCATTGAAAAGTCCATAGTTTCCAGCAGGTACGGACGTTCCACTGAAATGAATGGAGATTGTGGAGATTGTGGCGCACATGTAGACCCAACAGTCAGGATTTTTAAGAAGAGGCTGTGTGACTCTCAGCAAGCTCCACAGAGAATATCTTGGCAGAGTTGGCCCTCTAAGACTAAGTGCACTTTCCCTTATAATTTCTCACTTAAATTATTTATATTGCTCTCCAAAATGAATGCAACATAGACAGTACTTCCTGTCTCTTATCTGTATATTAACGTTCCCTTGCAAAATGTCCCATGATGATGGTGCGTATCTACACTCCCTGTTTGACAGCTAACAGCAGGCATGGGAGCCTTCTGCTTTCTATTAGACCCCACTGTAGTCCCCACTTTAATGGGCAGAATAATTTAACGTATTAAATCTAAAATACGTTTTAATGTATATAGTGTGTTTTTCTACATTTTTGTCCATTTGTCATAAAAATTAGGGCAAAATGTAATAATTATTTAGGTGGGTAAATTAGTCATAGAGGTATTACTGATGCTGCTAGATTTTGTCTAGTCATCTATACATCAATGGCTTCTAGTCAGAAAAGGGGTTAAGAGCAAGGCATTGATACTATTGTCCAAATACTGCATATTTTTTTGCAAACAAACTAATTGCTCTTATGTGCTAGTGTGCAAAGCACATTATGGCATATTTCTTCCACAGCTTCTTCACTCTCCAGCCATTGGGTAACCGCATGAGCACTGTTGTATCGCCTCGACACCTTGCATCTTAGTTACTGAACACTGCACATGCAGACACTGTACACAAAGAAAATGTGCTAGCAGACGGGTAAAGCAATTTTTTGGCAGAAGAAACATACAAAGTCTATTCTATCTGCTTGTGGTCCTTTTTAAAAAAAAAATATATTTATTTTTTCGTATATTATGTTCAGCTTTAAAGGTTTACTGAAATTGTAGCATGCAATTGCTGTCATTTAAAATACTTGCATCTAGAAGATTCACCTGCAGTGAATGCTTGGTGAATGCCAGATTAGTTGCTTTCAAAGATGCCCCTGCAAATGTATAAATGAAAAATAATGATTGGCTTTTGTTTTAAAAATATTCTAACCATTAAAGAGAAAATGATCATAAACTTTATTGCTAATGGAGAACCAATAGCTAATGGTCAGCCTCATTCAGTTAAGGATGGAAAGAGCTCTAAAAATAAAGTATATTGACCCTTATAGTTAAAGTAGAACTATGAGGCGAGTGATTTTCACTCAGCCTCATAATCTGAGCCGACCTGTGACAATAAAACTGTCACAGGTCGGCTCAGTAGATCGGGAAGTGAGCGAACACATACCGTTGTTCGCTCACTTCTCACTCCTGTGCAGACAGCGAGCCGTGACAGGGGAGGCACTGGATTCCCCCCTCTCCGCTCCGATCCTCCAGCGCTGACTGGCAGAACGGACGGGGAGGGGGCGGGTACAGCTGGATCTGCCTCTAGATAGGCAGAGCCAGTTGTCAGTTGTCTCAGTATAGCGCGAGCTGTAGCGCGCGGTATACTGAGCTTTGGGTGACGGGAGGACGCTAGTTTGTGTCCTCCCGTGACCCTTAGGAGAACTATGGGGAAAAGGCCTAACCCCATAGTTCTCCTTTAAAGTATTAGAATATATATTGTTGTTAGTACCAAGTATGCCATGCGTTCCATTCAGGTATGCCTGACTACACTTTTGGCACCTTAAAGGAAAACAATAGTTATGGCAGCTATCTCCTCACCGTCTCCATCCTATATATGCTACCAACTACAGAACTCAGGTGACCTCATCCATAGGGCATAGCTTTCTCCAACATACACGCCTGTTACATCCTCTCTTCTAAGCCAGCAGGTCAAGACGTAGTACACGTGTCCAGCCTTTTTTCTAAAGTTGCTAATGGAGAATCGGTCTACTTGCAAGCCTGAAACTAAGACGTTTCTCTATTTGCATTTATGGAGAAAAGGATGGGCATGTGCAGCTCATCCATAGCAGTATATAGGATGGAAAAAAAGGCCACTGGCTGTAGCTTTAAACTAGCTGCTAGCAGGCTCTAAAAAGAGTGAATTAGTGTTAAAGCTTGTAAGTAGCATGTTAAAACTTAATTCTAGAGGTATTCAACAATTGTTTTAAGCTTTGTGACTGCTGATGCTCTTCAGATTACCATTTCCAACCTAAAATCAACAAAGCCTACGTTCTGTTGCACTCATATTCACATCATAATCATGCGGGCTCTTAGTGAATTACTCCAACCACCTTCCAGGATAGTAACCTAAGAGATGATTGATTCCTCCCTCTACAGGAAACATAAGCAGAGCAGTGAAAAGCCTCTCCCACCCCTTGTCCCTCAGTTTCCTACAGTCCAGGAACAGTTGCTGTTTTTGCACTGTCTTTGTCAGCAGCTCCCCCCTTAATGCAGATTTACCTGGTATGCATTACCTTGGCTTTCTGCCATGATAGGAGGGTTCCTTTTTTCTTCCAGGATCTTGACCCCTTTGTATGTGTGGGGGTTAACTCCTGAAGCCCATTGAGGGGTGAGCCCTGTCCTCCTCCTCTTCTGAGAGGTTTTAGGAGGGCCCTGTGGTTTGTTCTGTAGAGGCTGAGGCATACAAGAGCCCTAGTGCTTGCAGCGTAGTGGGTGGAACGACCTTAAAAGATTGAGTGTGGCCAAGGCCTGGGTTTGGGATAGCGCAATGTCACTTCTGGGGGCCCAGTATGATGCACTTCTGGTCGCGCCAGGACTAGGATGGCAAGGCCAAACAGTATGGGGGATTGCAGCTGCCATCCAGATTGGAGAGGACAGCCAAGCAACGCTAATTACAGCATCCAAGTAAAGTAGGCAGTGGGTGAGTCCATCCCAGCAGGGTTTTTGTTTACTTGGTCTGCAGTATCCACTTATTGGTAAGAGGGTGCAGTGTGGCACTTTCCTTCCCTGGAAATTACAATTTTTTTGGTGTGAAGCTGCCTGTTTTTTTTTTTTTTATTGTAGAGACACATTTGTGTGAAAAGCCTGCTTCCCACTAATCCGATGCCTGCATCCAATTAGAGTGTTCAGGTATTTTGAGAGCCAGCTGGGCCAACTAGCAAGATACTGAAGCTTGGCCCAGTTGGAGAGTCCTCCATCCACACAGTTTAGGGTAGATGGGGGAATCTGTTGCACTTTTTTCATCTGACCATAGAAAATATGCAGATAATCTATATGTGTATGGCCAGCTTTAGGTTCGGGAGCACTGTGGCAATTGTATGGTTAAGGTTTGATTCCACTTTAGATGAAGGAAATCCCCCCTTAATGTACATTGCAGGGATTTTAACAGACTTTGTTTCAGATCCCTACCTTTTTCTGTTCTGAAGAAAAAGTTGTCTGTTTCACCATGCCTTTTCAAAGTTGATTCCTGAACGGGAGGGTTCGCTATATAACCATTTAGTGCACTTTCTGTGTTTTTATGAGGAAAGTTGCAGTGTCTGCATTCCTTTAGAAGTTGGTAGCAGTTAGACCAGGTTTAGTTGGGTCCTGAAACCCCAAATATTAGGGTCGGAACCTACTCACTTCTTAAATCTGGTTCTATTCTTAGGCACGGCTCAAGTTTTATTTCCCCAGGAGAAAATGTAAACTCTGCTTCCAGGCTCTGATTCTTCAATCCAGGAGCCATACAAGTCTCTGTTTTTGCATAATGGTTCTGGGCTTAATGGTAGCCTCCTTTTGAGGCTGTTCCATATGCCCATTTTAACTCCAGATCATTGTAACTCAACATTCTAGGTGCGTAGAACAAGGAGCCACAGTCGCTGGACATACTGACACACTTGGCACCCAGATTTTCAGTTTTGGGGTCGGGGAAATCCTTTCCTCCATCATTCTAGGAGATTCTCATGACAGGTGCCAGATTGACAGACTGGGGAGGAGTCCCGGACACTTTTTTGCTGCAAGGGACTTTGGTCATTTGGACGCAACTCTTCTCCCAATCAAAACCCTGGAATTCAGAGCATTTGGTTATCCCTTCTGTGCTGGACGTCTCAGCTGCAAGGTCATCTTACCAGGATTCAGTCAGATAATGCAACAGGAGCAGCCATAAGTCTTTTGTCTTTAAGAGTAGCTGCCCAGATTCTGACTTGGATAGAACTTTGCACAGTGACAGGAATGGAATGCTCCGTCTGGGTACATTTGTACCACGAGGTCAAGACCTCTATTGCAGTTGGGGGATTGCAGAAGTGGACTTCCGGGCTTCTAGGCTCAACAACATTTGAGCAATTTTGTCTACAGGTCTAGCCTTCTAGCATTTGCAATGTATGCTCTGGTGACTCTTTGGGATCAGTTCAACTTGATCTGTGCATTTCCTTCTCTGAAATACCTTTTTCATCTGCTCTGCAGCATTGAAATGGAGGACTAGTGATTCTCAATGCACTGGTCTAGGTGGATGTGGTACTTGGACCTTATCAGACCCCTGGCAGACTCTCCATGGACTCTCCCAGAATACTTAGATCTTTTGCTCCAAGTACTGGTTTACAACTCTACATTACGGTCGCTGGATTTTTGGCTTGGCTGTAACAACATGGGTCCTAAGAGATAGGGCCTATCTGGTTTTGTTATTCCCATGCTGCTCAAAGCTAGGAAATACACCTTTTGCAAGGTCTTACCACCGCTCTTGGTAGGCGTAGTTCTTATGGTGCCAGGCAGAGAAATGTCATCCCAGGAAGTTCTTAGTGGGATGCATCCTGACTTTCCTCCAATCCAGCCTGGATCAACAGTTGGCTGTAAGTACTATCTTTTTCCAGATCTGGTACTGGTGACACTTTTACTTGGTCTGCTTGCTTCTCATTCCTTGGTGAGAAGTCTTTGTTTAGGGTCTTCCTCACATAGTTCCACCAGCATGGTCACTTGTGACTACATGGGGTCTTATTCTGGTTCTGTCAGCTCTTCTAATACTGCCTTTTTATTCTTTTCACCTTAGCTAGGACATTGTTCTTCCTTCCCACTGTCCTGCTCCCATACATCCCAAGGAACATCTGTGTGGGTGAGGTATGAGCTGTTCTTAATTCTCGCTCTTTGCCATGTTTTTCCTTCAGTCTGACTGTCTGTCATTGCCATCTTTGAGGGTCCCTGTAAGGGACTGTCTTCCTCGCTACACCATTGCCAGGTTGCTTAGGCAGATTATCATTCAAGCCAATAGACTCCGCACAGAGTTGCACCTTTTTCCTATCATGGCACACTCCAGTAGGAGCCTCTTGGGCTTCTGGACATCAGCCATCTATTTCCCAGAGTGATATTAACCCAGACCTTAGCTATCTACTAAAGGCGGCCACTTTATTTCATTGAATTCAAAGAAGTTATTCAGCTTCCCTCTGCTATAGCCATAAAGCCCCAAAGAAAGTGAGCTCCCTTTCTTTAGCAGTTCATGGATGCCTCTTTAGCTTTCTAGATGCCTCTTGAGGCCTCCAGGAATCAACCCACCTTCTTGTCTTGTTCAGTGGCTGCAAGAAAAAAAAGGGCTTACAGGTTTTCTACATCACAGATGCTAGATGGATAAAACAGACTATATCCTTTCTTTTATAAAGGAAAATCACAGGTACCTCCTTCATTAAATGCACATTCTGCCAGATCATTGTGACCTCAAGGGCAGGAAAGGCTGGAACATCAGTGGAAAAATTCCAGAGCGGCTATATGGTCTAGTTGGGTCACTTTCATTACACTCTGTCAGTAAAGGTTTTGCTGAAACAAGCGTTCGGCAGTAAAGTTCTATAGGCAGTGATCCTTGCTTCTCCTTTCAGGTTGCTGTCCAGGAAGATGATTGGGCAAATTGCCAGTTAGTCTTACCGGTAATGGTATTTCTGTAATGGTCCTTCCCAACCATTTTATATGGTTTTTCCGCTCGTGCACTGGTTTAACTCCATGTTAAATGTCAAAATTTCCACATTAAAGCTATGTAGTGTGTGTTGCAGTGACATTCAGTGTGACAACATCCGCGTTAATGGACTACCTCAGTGTGAATGGGCGGTAAAGGGCGGATTCACACTTTAGTTATCTGTTGCAGTACGTTAATACAGCACCTTCATTGAATAAGCTGCCACTGCCTGCCAGTGCACTACAGCAAATCAAAATATGTACATGATCCTTTTTCAGCAATGCAGCGGTGCGTTGTGCTCTGCTGTACATCAGCCATCTATTTGAGATGTCATTCGTAATGCACTGCACACATAGCAGGTCAGTTGCCTTGTTTTGCAGTAAAGCAAAAGTGTTAATGAACACAAAGTGTGAATCTAGTCGGAAGGTTTGAAGCACACACAGGTTTTCTTCAATAAATCAAACCATAAGTTATGTGCTAAATTTTTAACTCAGTGAAGCTGCATTCACTACATTCAATTATGTGCAAAGGGCACATATACTCTCACTGGCCGCTTTATTAGGTACAACTGGTTCAAGCGGATAGAAAGGCATCAGTAAATCAAATAACCACTCGTTACATCCGAGGTATGCAGAATACCATCTCTGGATGCACAACACATTGAACCTTGAGGGGCTACAGCCACAGAAGACAACACCGAGTGCCACTTCTATCAGCTAAGAACAGGAAACTGAGGCTACAATTTGCAAGGGCTCACCAAAATTGCAAAAAAGAAGATTGGAGAACGTTGCCTGGTGTGATGAGTCTCGATTTCAGGTGCGACATTCGGACGGTCGAGTCAGAATTTGATATAAACAACATGAAAGCATGGATCCATCCTGCCTTGTATCAACGGTTTAGGTTGGTGGAGCATCGCATCATGAATGTGCAGCCGACAAATCTGCAGCAACTGCGTGGTGCTATCATGTCAATGGACCAAACGCTGTAAGGAATGTTTCCATCACCTTGTTGAATCAATGCCACGAAGAATGAAAGCCGCTCTGAAGACAAAAGGGGTCCAACCCAGTACTAGCAAGGTGTACCTGATAGTGACCAGTGAGTGTTTATAAAAAAACATTTCACCTACAGATTTGCTAGCATATATGATTGTGTAGTTTGTTTAGTTAGTTACATAAGTAGAAAATGTAAACCTTTTCCACAAGCATAATATTAACCTTTGTTATTTTATAACCAAATTCAAATGAAAAAGCAACTGCTAAAGTGGAACTAAAAAAACATTGCAAGCAGGCAGGCACTACATTGTAGAAGATACATGCTGTGCGTCTTCTGCAATAAAACAAACTTAACTGCCTCTTCGCAATCTTTAGAATGTACTAAGATGATTGAACTTCCTTGTGAATGCACGAGGGTTACATTATTCCCCTCCAGCCAATCTAGACCACTTAAGATCTGGCACCCAGATGAAGCAGAGGAGAAAATTCCAGTGAGGGTGGAAAGGGAGGTAAGTTATGTGCCGTTTTAAGGAGACTTTGCTTTACAGTTTATACCCAATTGCATCCCATTGACAAAGCCACTGGGGCAGTCCAGCTAATAGCAGCTACACAACAGCTGGAGTCACAATTTTGCTTCTTTGCTTACAGTGAACCTGACCGGTTAAAGGGGAAATAAAGTCTGCCGCCTGCCTCCAAAAACATCAGGCACCAATTTCTTAGTTCAGCAAATTAATTCACTCATTACTTCAGCACTTACAATGGTTTGAATGTAGGCCACCCTGCCCATGATGTTTTTGAAGCTGACACCATCTTCTGCATCTCAACTGTTTTTGTTCCCTTTCCCTTCCACTGATGTAGGCAGAAAATGTGGCACATATGCAGACCAAAGTAAATAGAGTGAAGGAAGCACACACTCGAGAGCGTCTATGCCTGAGATAGTTGATGATAACATCCCGGCATAGGTGCTCTTCACATCACGACACATCCAGGATGTTGGGAATAAGCTGACTACGGTGCTGTGATATCACAGCAAACTATAGGATTGACATCTCAGCATGGGGAAGGATATGGGTGAGTATGATGTAATCTGGGAATAGGACGTTTTCTAACTATTGAAGGGGAAAAATGACTTCAAGTAAACTAATATTACAATTCAAACACAGGTATAATGATGTGCTGCTTCTTCCAACTTGTTTCTTCAAGCATGGGTAGGACCTTGCATCCTAGGTTCAGGTCCCATGCAGGGTTTTGTCTTCTCCAAGTAGTAATTAAGCCCTGTCCTGTTATTGCCAGGCCCTGTCCTTCTCATTTAACTGTTTATGGGCAGAGTCTATATTGTTCGCTAAGGTTCTCACGATTGAATGACAAGAATTGGGCTTAATAGTGAATGGAGAGTCATTGCAGCTTAGACAGAAGTCAAAATCAATGTCTTCTCCTGTCTCAATGGAAGACAATCAGAGGTATTAGCAGGTACAACAAGGTGCTTGCACTTCGCTCATTTTAGTTGATGTATCCTGATGGATAGATTAGGATCACTTTAAAGGAAACTTGTGCTGAGTGAAATAAATATAGAGGCCACCATCTCCTTCTGAAAATGATTGTTACCAGGTCGTCATGCTTTTCCAACACGTTTTGTATTGCCGACCCAGAACACACATTCCAATTAGGGTTCTGAATTTCTTTACATCATGCTTGTTCTGGTTCTTTCAGTTAGAAAGTATAGAAGACACCGAAGCAGCCAACATTTGCAGAATGTCAACAATGCCCCCTCCCCCTTTCCTATTATTCCCTCTGCACAGGTTTTCTTTAAAGTATAGATGGACTGTAACAATTAACTTCTCCCTTTTGATCTATTAAATATACTATTAAAAGTGAGTTGTTTTTTTTTGTTCGAAGAGTTCAAAATAAATATCTGTTGATCTAGTCAGAAATTTAGAGTTGTCCTGTGTCTTGTTCACTCTTCCTGTGTTCTCTCAAGGAGTCTAATCAGCCTTACCAGTTCTTATCTTGGATTGAAAAACAATACCTCTCTGCTGTTGAGGAGTTGCGGAGAGGGAGGGATCCAGCAGTTTAGCCAAAGACAACTGGGTAGGGCTGACACAATTTCAGTCCAGAAAACCCTGTGTGTTGTCAGCCCACAAGAAATTAGGAGCTGAGTTAATTTTGGCAGATCAGACAGGTACTTTTCTGTACTTGCAAATGGACAAATGTGCAAGTAATGAAGAAATGTACTGCATTTTTTTTTATTTGCCCTGACATTCCATTAATGTTAGTACCAGTAATCAGCTGCTTAAAATTCCAACAAACCTGCAGATTATTTTCTACATTTGTAAAAAAGCATTTTGCATGTCAAAACAAAGTGGGTACAGGGTTTTAATCAACAGGTTTATTATTCTAGTTCAAAAATAGACACAATTAGGAAAAAGCTGGCTGCTCTAGCTCTGAGGTTAAATGGAGATTAACATTCTCTCAGTACGGGTTATTAGACTAAGGAAAGTTAGCCGTCATACAGCACAATTCCTGTGATTGGGGTCTCCTAGTTACTGCACATATATGTATCTGTATATCATGAACCTTTAAAAAGAAACCTGTCAGTAGAGAAATACTGGGGCTGCCACTGCTTATTTTTGTAATTTCGTGCTCTGGGATTGTCGTATATATTTATTGTCGCAGAAGAATATTTAGATTTGTAGACTGCTATAAATAGGATTGCATTACTGCTTTTCCTTAACATTAATAGTTTCTCTGCCTGCACTGTGCACATCCTGTAGACCAGGGGTAGGCAAGTCAGGGGCGCAGGAAAGGGTGGCCCAGGCTTTAGCTGAACTCTAGTAGCTGTACCCTAGGATAGAATGTGTCTGTGGATAGACCTTGTTAGTTAAAGCTGAACATCAGTCTTGCACAGTTTTACAAGCTCCTTTTCTGAACTTAACTTGCTTACTTTGATTTTAGTGCACACTGTGAGGTTCTCAATGTGCATTAGAGGTTACAGCAAGTCAGACCGAGCCCGCCTCATTTCTTGGATGGAGGCTGCAATATCTAAATTGACTTTAAGCTTCCTGAAATAAGCTAATTTGCTATTCTCTGCTTCCAATGATTATAACAATACAATGGTTAAAAGAAGCAATGGTCCTATTTACTTATACAGAAATATGAATAAACATGTTAAAAGATAAAATAGATACAAAAGTAGATTATCACTAAGACAATAAGGAAAATACTTTACATAGCAAGTCCGTCCTCCGGTTCTATGTCTTGGCTCAGAGAGAGAGAGAGAGAGAGAGAGAGAGAGAGAGAGAGAGTGAGAGAGAGAGAGAGAGAGAGAGAGAGAGAGAGAGAGAGAGAGAGAGAGAGAGCAATATGGCTGAGCACTGGCTTTTATAGTACACCGGACCCATTCATAAACGTACATCGACACCCTTTTTACCCAGAATTCCGTATGTCCTTTACAGGTCTTTTGGCCAATCCGCATCTTCCTTCATATTGTCAATACTACGGGGTGTAAGGCGTGACCTCCTGTCCAGGTGATTGAATTTCACCTTTTATCACCTCCCTTGCCATACCTCCTGCAGGGATGAATACCATGGCCTCCAGCACTTCTAAAAATAAAACGCAGCTGGTTTCTTTGATGACCCGCGCAATCTTAGATTCAAAATATGAAGATAGATGTTCCGCAGATTTAGTACATGAAAACGTTGTACATTCCAACAGGGGACATCCAGCACCATCTAGTGCTCCCTAAGCTTACTGTATCTGGCCTGCCACTCTCATCCATTGGATTTCAGTTCTTTCAAACACGGATGCTTATCATCACATGGGAGTGTTACCCAAGGGTGGCCTACATGCAAGTGAGGCCTGCCTAGGAAAGCCCACTCCTCTTGACTGATAACCACCCATCTAGGCATATTCAGATTAGAATATCTTCATCCAGTAGCCAAACTGTTGCTTGCTTAGAGCTCTGGAGAGTTGTATTGATGCCATGTATAGCACTCTGCCAGCCCCTATCATTAGCCATGATCTGCTTGCATTGCATACCCAGTGATATCATATAAAATATATCTAATGAAAAAAGGTTTTATTTAACATTTTCCTTCGCATGTTGAGGGGGAGGGAGGAACGAACCAGGGAAGTCAAAAATATAAGCAGAATTGATCTTCGCTTTAATTAAAAGTAGGAAGTATTTTGACTAACTTTTTGACATTACAGGGACATGTGCAACAACATACTTGGTCTATGTATTTCGGTTTAAATACACTTTAATTCAAGGATAACTCCACTTTAAAAAAAATGAAAAGATAAAAAAAAAAAATATATATAGTATATATATAGTTGTTGCACCAGCCATTTTGTAATTTAATGTTATTAAAAATTACCTTTCCATTGAAAATGTAGCTGCTGTAATGTTCCAAATCTGTAAAAAAAAAATCAATTTTGTCATCCCTTGCAATAGGAATTTCCCCACTACTAAAGGGATGCCTACACTGCAACTTTTCTCATTGCAGCAGAGAAAGTCCACCTTCCCATTCAGGGATCAGTTTGTAAAGGACATGCTGCAACAAACTGCTAATTCTTCAGAAGAGTAACAGGTATGAAGCTACAAGAAAGTTTGTTAAAATCTGTGCAATGTACACAAATCACCCAGAGAGGATTGATTTTTTTTTCTTAAGAGTGAAATTACTCTTTAACTTATCTGTACCACACCTCGGTTACAGATACTGGAGATGTTCATCAGATTTTCAAGTAGGAAAATAAGTGTGTTAATCAGTCACACTGTGGAGAAACTACTAACAAGCTACAAAGAGATCTAGAAAACATATCTTGCCAGAGATACATTACACAGGGTTATTCCTAACAGATGTTCAGTAGCATGCCCCTGACCACTTGTTGGCAAATGCTCTCCTGTAGTACAGTAAACTTCCAGTTTCCCGGCACCCAAGGGGGTTGGCAGATTCTGGATAACTGTAGTTTCTGGTTGAGCGTTAATAGTAACTCTCAAGCAACCCCCTGCCTGTGGCCCCATTCAAAATTCTCTCTCGGGTCCGCTCCTCTGCTCAGTGGGCGGGTGCAATAGTCAGCCTGTTATTGCACTTTGAAATATATAATAGCAGGCTGGCTATTGCTCCCCATTGCCAACATTCTTCTAGCCAGCAGCAAGATGCATATAGAGTATTTCAATAGCAACTAAATAAATGTAGTTGCTAACGAAATTTTTAGTGTGCACATTTAGTGTCTATCAATATCAAGCAAACGCAAAAATAATTGAGGACATATTCTGTCCTCGATTATTATTTTTTTGCCCATTGCTTTAATGCTGGATCATGGGGAGTTTACTGCATATTAAAAATCAGAATGATTCACCAAGAGGTTACTCTCACATTACTATGCAATTAAAATCAATGCCTCATTAACACACCATCTGTGTGGCTCAGACTTGTACCAAACCATTCTGCTATATTATTCATAAGGGAAGAGGATTGAGAATTTTATAGTGTTGGATTAGGAGTCCTAATTTGTACATCATCCAAAAAATAAACAAGACATTATATATACACATATATATACACACATTATTATTGTGTGTGTGTTGGTGCAGTGGTGGCGAAGCAATGTGCTTGTCCTGGAATGGGCGAGAATTGGGATGGTGCAATGGTGAGAGTGAGAGGCCAGGCGTGGTGGTAACAACAGAGTTGGGCATGCAGGCACAATCATTAGTCATGGTAGTGGATTAATGTGCAGACACGGTTGAGACAGCATCCCTCCAAATCATTAAGGCAGGAGGGAGGGGGCGTGCAGGCGCATTGGTAAAAAATAGGGGTGTATGCAAGCAAAGTAGTAAGACAGAATTAGATTGGGGTGGGTGTGTTTGCAGGCATGATGGTAAGAGCAGAAATAGGGTGAGACTTGAGAGCATTGGGGAAGAATGTGGATCACGCACTGTGTTGAGAATGGGTTTTGAGGCACAGTGATGGAAAGGTGGTGATGGGAGGTGTGCTGGTGGTGGTGTGGTACTAAGAACCATAAAGGGGGTTCAGGAATCAAGAAGTTACCAGTTTTACTGTGACTCTTTTACAGTCCCTTTTTTAACATCCTCAGTTTACTAAGCTCTCATTCTGTCTTATGCTTCTCACTTTTGCAGTGGCTGTGTGGTTAAGGTGCATGAGAACACCTTAGGGGGAATTTATCAAAACTGGAGCAGATGGAATCTGGAGCAGTTGTCCTTAGTTACCCATCAGCTTCTCTCTTCAGTTTGTTTAGTTACATTTTGAAAATGAAACCAAGAAGCTGATTGGTTGCTCTGCACAGCTGCTCCAGTTTTGAACCCCCGTTCCGCAGATCTCCCTGGCCTCCTGACACATGTATACGTGGAGCACACTGCGCTGGCCTCACATCTTAAATAGGCCATCTGTGTATGCCCAGTTCCTCTACAAATAGTAAGACTGGCCATACACAGCCGCCAGTCCCTGGCAGAATATGGGAACATTTGTAGATTTTCCAACCATTTCTTCGATCAGCTGATCCAGGGATGCCTGCCGAAAGGGTGCCGACAGCGGGACCCACTGTGTGAATTTCGACCATGTCATAAAATTTCGCCCAGTGTATGGAAAGCTGTAGAATGACTGGGTTGCACAGAAGAGCACCAAAACCTCACAGGTAGACAGTAGTACTTCGGCTCAAGCTGGTACCATGGGGAGCTGCAAATGGTGGCTGTATTACACATGTGCAAGGTAGTGTACAATCTCAGAGTTTGAAGCTGCGTTTGTGATGAATACCGCCACCCTATTGTGATTTTAGAAATATGGCAACAAAATCCCTTGAATAGTAGCAAACTCATAGACCGCATGCTGCCATTCATGTGCAATATACCACCACCACCACCACTTTGCTTTCATAAGTGCCCACACCTGCACATACATGCGGGATGAGGGTAGCTTTGGGGACGCTGTGGATGTGGTCTCTGAAGTCTGCAGTTGGGAAAAATATAGGTTAAGAGTCAGACCAAATAGGACAGATGAATGTGTAGCTGCCTTTTCAAACTGTATAGAAACTAATTTTCAAACTCAGAACTGCATCAGTGTAAATTCATTCATTATACCTGTGAATATCATAGAAATTAACACTTCTGAATGAAAATTACCGACAATTATTTATTTCATTCACTCACTTTTTATTGCAAAAATGTATTGTATGCCTTGTGTTTCATTCTGAATTTATAGAGAAAAGGTATACTGAACAAAAACTGCCATATAGGACTATATAACTATTTAAATGTTTTCACAGTGATGTTGTTGTGTAGTTGCAGATTTTGTATTTGTCTATTTTGATATGAATATATTTATTTTTATTCTGTTGTAAGCAGAGCACAATATATGTATTTTGAATGGATCAAAGCAGTGTACTTTATTCAACAAATTGTCCGTACAAGTTTAATATATATCCGTATTTGCCAACTGCCACTATGCTGCCAAAGGATGATGATACACTAGTGTCTCCTCCTTCTAGTCTGTATTCGGTCTATATTTAGTACACAGCATATTGGCACAGTCTTAGTAGATCTGCTTCTTATGGATTTGTTTTAAGGACGTGCACTAGTAAAAGATCCCAGTGTGTCATAATCCTTTAGTGTTGTTGTGAGTGTATTCCCTTCTTTATATTTTAACTGACTTTAATAAACTGTTCAATATGTAAACAACAACACGACTGATGCTTCTTTCTGCTATGTACTTGTATCCTGTAGTACACACACTCTAGTCTAAACAATGCAACGTGATCCATTAAGCAATTTTCATGTGTTTACAGAACTCCAGAAAATTAAAACATTTCCCTTACAATGGGGCTCTGCTGATCTGTGACAGGAGGCTGAGCAGTGCGGGAAGGAGAGACGCTGGCCGCTCACATCGCTCTCCTCCCTGCACCGCTCGGGGTCCTGTCAGTTTCTCTCCTCCCCGCTGGGACACAGAGCAGAGCACAGCGGGGAGGAGAGAAATCACGAATGCACCGCTTTTTTGGCAAAAAAATTGCACTTTCGGCATTTTGCCAAAAGTGCCATTAGCGGCCGATATATCGGTGCATACCTAGTTAAGAGAGAACTATGGGGTAAGTGTTTTTCCCAATAGTTCTCTTTAGTATATGTCTTCCCATGACCCAAAGCTCAGTATATAGCAAGCTATTGCCCACGATATACTGAGAGCGCCGCAGCCGGGACTGTCAAGACAATACTGTCAAGATCCACCCAACTGTGTGATTAACAGTGGGCTCTGCGTATCTAGAGGCAGAGCCAGCTGTGCCCACCCCCTCCCCCATCCATTCCTCCACTCAGCACTGGAGGATCAGAGAGGGGGGAATCCCTGCAGGGAGCGCTGACAGTCACTGCAGGGAGACGATCAGGAAGTGAGCGGATTGGTGCATGTTTCTGCTCACCTCCCGATCAATAGCCGACCTGCGACAGTTTCTTTGTCACAGGTCGGCTCTAACTATGAGAATGAGTGGAAATCAATCACCTCATAGTTCTCCTTTTAAGTGTGGGTTTTGGTCTGGGGCGAAAATAAAGATATAATCAACATGATCCTCAGTCCTGCGGTAGTCAGCGCTCACCTCTCTTCCCCTTCACTCTGGTGGTGGAATGTCCCTCGATGTGCTCACATTTAAAGCAGTAGATGTATAAGAACTGGACCACTGGAACCCAGGGGAGAAGTGGCTGCAGGGGCTGGTCTAGCAGCCTAGCAGGACCAAAGATCAGCCGAGTATATTTTCTTTAATTATTACAGGTATTTATATAGTGCCAACAATTTATGCAGCGCTTTACATAGTGCACATGCAATAGTAAGACATGAGCACTCCAAAGTTACTTTTATTGGACGCATGTGCATGTCATCACATTGTAGCAACATTTTGGGTTCAGGATCACATGGTTTTGCCTGATGAAGGGAATACTGCGTGACCCAAAACGTCACTACAATGTGATGACATGCACATCCGTCAATAAAAGATATTCTTCAGTAACTTTAGAGTGCCCGTGTCCTACTATTGTATGTTCTGTTACAGCGCCATCTATTGGTCATTGTTGCACCCACTACTTGCCAGGGACTAGACTGTCAGGAGGGGGGCTGGTTTTATGGACTTTTACATAGTTGCACATTCACATCAGTCCCTGCCCTCAAGGAGCTTACAATCTAAGGTCTCTATCTCACATGCATACAAAGGCCGATTTAGACAGGAGCCAATTAACCTTCCAGCATGTCTTTGGAGTGGGAGGAAATTTGAGTACCCGGAGAAAACCTATGCAAGCACAGGCGTAATGGCAACTGTTAAAGCAGACCTTTACACTCAATCAAATTCTACCAATTCATCCTTCTATGTATGATGATTAAGAATAACAGATATTGCAGGTGTAAAATGCTGTGATTTTGAAATACACTTGCAGAGCATTCACTTCCTGCTTTGAAAGGGCAAAATTACTTCAGTTTGCCCAAGCATTGCATCCTGGGAAGGTTACATCAGCAGAGCATTGCTGGCGAAACTCATCTGAGCGAAAGGCATTTTCCTCCCCTGACATGATGTGCATGGTCACATGTGCCAGATTTTCAGGAAGTAAAAGGAGATCTAGTAACAGAAGATATATTGCTGCACTCCTTGCTGATTACACAAAGTATACTGTAAATAGATCCTCAACTGTATGGTCAGCTTTATTCTAAAATCATGTAAACAGGGACAAAAAAAATTGTCCTCCACTCACCATGTTCTTTTCAGTGCAATTGCCACACTAGTTCAAGTTTATTGGATGTGCTTATTAGGAATTATCAGTAAACAATATGTCAAGGCAACTGGACTTGCTGTATTGTTCTTGGACATTTCACTGGTCATCTAACCAGCTTTCTCAATTCAGAATGACTTGTACAAAAATTATCTGGGAATAAATATGGTGAATATTGCTCCAATCCACATAATCTGTAAAAAGGTGCCCATACACTGTGTAAGACTTTTGTCTTGCGATGGTTGTAAAGTACTTAAAAAAACGTACGATCTGCCCATCTTGGACAGGCAGATCGTACTTGCGATCATCGCAAGCCACGCCCCCTGAGGGGTGAGCTTCCGATGACTGCAATGCTGAATGGGCAGTGTGCACACCGGCCCGTTCGGCAGTGATCTCTCGATCATGTTAAAAACCAGCCGAAAATCGTATAATTCTCTGCTGGTTTTCCAACATGCTCGATATGAAAAAGAAGTGCGACCGTACATTAGAAAAGGTTGCACGCCTTCCATACACTGCACTATTAGAAAAGGTCGCACGCCTTCCATACACTGCACGATTCTCGTACGATCGCAGGATTTACCGCGATTCTCGTAGGAGAATCGTGCAGTGTATGGGCACCTTTAGTCACAACCAGGTGCTGTATTTGCATAATCAACACCTGATCAGGATGTGTACTTTGAAAGAGGTTCAAAAGAGGTGTGAAAGAGGCCATTCATGTCAATATGGAGAAGGCATGCTTGAATAGGAGGTGGTGGGGGGGGGAAGCTGGTTGGATGACCAGTGAAAAACGTCAAGAAAAATACAGCTAGAGGACAAAAAAGAAGCGCTACTACCCACAATTGTAATTACTTGAGTCAGTTTATAAAATGATTGAAGTGTGATACATAAGAGGCATATGTGCAGAAATAAGGAAAGGTGACTCACTGTTTGATGGACGTGTGTAGTCCCTGCTGGTGGAGAAAGGAAAATGATGATGGCTTGTAGTCACAATCGGCTCCTGTGGCTAGAGCGCAGGGAAAAAATGCAGCTGGCTGGAGGTGGCATCATGCAGCCATGTCTGAGAACGAGCTGAGCACTCAATGCAATAGTGCTGTCGGGTGCCGTGAGGACTCGGCTGGCCAGGCTGTGTCCTGTCGGCTGTACAAAGTAAGAGGCAAAAGGAGCCGCTCTGCGGCGATTATTCCACTGTCAGCAAACAGTGAGTGGTGCATATACTTTGAAGCGGGCACGGGCTGGCCAGCTGAACAGTCCGTCTCGCTAAGTGGTGAGGGGCGTCAGTCGGCAGTGCGTTTCGAGGCTGTGCCTCTTTTTCAAGCCCGGAGTGAAAGAACAAAACCAAGAGAAAAAAATACAGCAAGTCCAGATGCCTCGATTTATTTTTTTTACAGATATACCATGACCTGGATGAATGACCTAGGTCAGTGGTGGCGAACCTTGGCACTCCAGCTGTGCCAAAACTACAAATCCCAAGATGCATCTGCCTCTGGGAGTTATGTCTGTGGCTGTCAGAGCCTTGCAATGCCTCATGGGACTTATAGTTCATAAACAGCTGGAGTGCCAAGGTTCGCCACCACTGCCCTAGGTCTATCACCAGCAGCTATGTACACAAGAGAACTACTACAGATGATAAAGCATTTGGAAACCTTCAGAATGGGGTTTAAAATGGAAAATGGTGCTAGCATTACACTTTCTTCTATGCTGTTGTAGGATGTATTTGAGTTTCCACACCAATTAAAAGAGCCAAAATACACACATGTGCAGATGCTACTTTATATTTTTATTATTTAAATAGATATATTTAAAACAGCCAGAAAGTTTACAGTAAATGAGATCTATATGCATTTAAATACATATTTCATTAGGAAATGCATGGAATTGATGTAGCCAAGGAGACCAGTACAGAAGGTCCTTGCTTTTTGGCCTCCACTATCTAAACAGCTCCCATAAGATTTATTAAAAAAAAAAAAAAAAAAAAAAGCATATTTTGCAACCTGCAAGGGATTGTAAGAGAGCTTCCTGAATAAACCAATTATATAAACAGCAAAATGATATAGCATCCTCTTGTGATCAGCTTATGAAACGGCAAGCATGATCTTTCAACCATTTTACACAGTAAAATATAACATTTCAGCACTAATGAAAGTTTTTTGTTTTTATATACTTGACTGCTCATTATGAAGATGAACGTCAAACACATCTCACAGTCACATCTTATCCTTATCGTATAATTTGTTAAATAAATAGTTCCAAATATACAGCTACAACTGTTTCAAATTATGACTGGCATATTACAGATGGACTTTTAATACTGTTTTAATGAATAAGAGCATCTATGTTTTCTAAGCATGTTAAAATGAAAGAGGAAAGCAGGATTGCTTGATAAAAGCTTGTTTAAATCTAGGATATGCTTCCCTTTTATTAACCAAAAACAGATACAGAACATAAGAACAAAATGTAAAGGAAACAAAAAGTAAAACAAATTCCATTAAAGGCTATACAGCCCAAGAAGTAAGGGCGGCTGATGTATGCCAGAGCATAGGTAAAAAGGAGGTGACCAAATCCATTGGTGAAGAAAATTGGCATTTCGTGGTTTCTTTCATGCTAAACTTAGAACACATGTTACAATGTATCAGGCGGGAACATCTTGTACCGTGTCTTGTTTTAATAGGACGCGCAGCACTGCAAATCAGATTAACAGTTGCACTTACATTTGTATTAGTGTTTTCACCCCAGCAAGATATCAGGGAAGAATGCTGGGACATGTCTAATTGGGAAAACGGTCTTATTGTCCATAGCGAGCAGTTTCCAGCTGTCATTTCTGTTACAATAAATCAAGGATCCCAGTTGCTTGCTATGGGCAACAAGACAATTGCTTTTAAACACACTCCATATATTCCTGGAGGGCTGAGACTCTGAGAACGTCTCACACTAGTGAGAAATGCTAGGCTATTATTTTCTATGGCAAGCTCTGTGGTCCTGTCACATCAACAGCAGAAATAAACTTCCATTCATTTTGAAGTAATGTGACCACAAAGCTGACACTCTGTTGTAGTAAACAAAGTTTTTTGTTCTTTTTCATTTCTGGAAAAAGTCAAAATGCTGATGTTTAAAGAAATCGGAACAAGTGGATTCCCAGTCTGGCTTTGGAAAAAAATTGACCATTGCAGAAGTTAAAATTTTGGTTGGTACAGGGAAACCCGTCCACTAAGGCACCCTGATGCTATCTGACAGTGGGTAGGAGAGAACTTCGTTGTCAGGACAACATCCCTATGAGAATATAGGGAGCGGATTTCTTGTAGAGTCCCGGCTTCCTTAGGTAAACAGTCTACAAGCTCACTGCACTGGGTATCAAAACCCAGCAATCGGATCCCATAACCATGAGGAGAGGCGATCATTCGTCCGTCTGGGCTGAAACATAGTTCTTTAATGTAACCACGCCCCACATTGGCCTCTTCAATGTAGTGGGTCAGACGCAAAGAGCAGCGTGGCGAGATTGGACGTACAGGGGCTCCTTCTTGAAATTCGTAGACACATGTCCACTGCAAGAAAAAGCACGAGACAAAAATAAGGGTAATATTCAAAAATACATTATTTTCATCAAAACACTCTACTTAGCCTCTGGGATAGCTGCATAACATTGGTTCATTCATTATTGAGGAAAGTGGAGAGGTATGGGTCCATGCCTGGCCCATTTTCTGTGCTGAGATTAGTTTGTTGTTAGAGGACATATATAAAATAGATACTTCCACAAGTATACAGGTGAAACTCGAATAATTAGAATATCGTGCAAAAGTAATTGCAGTAAGTGCTGCAAAAGGGGCCCAAACCAAGTACTGAGTACATATGCATGCTTGTACTTTTCAGAGGTCCGATATTGTTCTATGTACAATCCTTGTTTTATTGATTGCATGTAATAATCTACTTTTTTGAGGTTGTGGATTTGGGGTTCTTGGGGTTTTCATGAGCTGTAAGCCATAATCATCACAATGATGACAAATCACGGCTTGAACTATCTTGCTTTGCATGTAATGAGTCTATCTCATATATTAGTTTCACCTTTTAAGTTGCATTAGTGAAATAAATAAACTTTGCAGCATATTCTAATTATTCGAGTTTCACCTGTATATCATCACACCTGCCTAACTACAAAAAACAGCGTCTGAGCCAGGCCTAATTTCACATTGTAAACAGCCTGTACTAAGGGAAATATGGGGGCTGCCAAATCCTTATAAAATGCCAATTGCTGGGTAGTCACGCTATTGCTCGATCTACAATATTTTGAGTCAAAAGCCATTAGCTCAGCATGACAGCCAAGCAACTAGTGTTTTCTATTTCTCATATTTATCTAGGTTCCGGTTCTCAGATTAGTATAGAACCCCTTTAAGCAAAAGGAAATTGAATGCAAGCTCAAAGCTGCCCTGCATGTCACTCATAAGCTGTGGCCCATAAAACAGAAGCATAACATGGACTGCTTCTACAACCCAATGCAGTCATAACCTACCCCCATTGACAGTGTTCGGTTACTCATTCATTCAGTGTCAGATAATTGGCAGCAGTATGATGGAGTGCTTAGGGTCCTCTAAGTCTGTAGATGCTTAGGTGACTGCGGGTATAGGGGAAGTGCCAGTGAAAATGTCTGTGTGCTAATCACATACAAATAAGCACAACCTGCACATATAAAACAAGGCAAACCGCAACCTTCGTGGGCAAGTTGGGCGTAAGTCAAGTGTACCCAGCCTCACATTCTGCAAAGCCAAATGAGAGTTTACTCGATTTCCCTCGCAGTCCAGCTCCCAAAAATCTGAAGAGCTGTCAACTAACAGTCTGTTAAAAAGTTTGAGGACCCCTGCTATAAACCATGTAATCCATACAGTCTGGCATAGAAATGGGATTTAAAAGGACATCAAACTTGCCCCCCCTGCCCCCCCCATATATTTGGCAACCATTGCCACCCCAACAAAACAGGAACTGGTAGCTCTTACCTCTTGGTCATCAGTATTACTAGAACAACGAAGAAGTGTAGCCCATCCTTTGGGGTGAAGTTGCAGAGATGTAATGCAGTTGCCACGGTCTCTCTCTCCGGGAACCTCTGGGGTTAGAACCTCAAGGCTGTTACGAGGGGAAGCACCTGTGTCAAAAGTAACATATAAAAAGGTTCATATTCCTTTAGACATTTGGTTTAAAGCTGCTAAAAAGCTTAGGGTGCAGGCTCCAGTCCTGCCACTATAGTTGAATTCTGGGCCATTCTGATGGGCAAATCTCCTATGTCTCCTAGTAGTAATAATGGTTATTATTGGACATTAGGATATACTGTATGTAGAGGCTGGAAAGGACAGGCAAGCTTCAACACTACCAGGCATTCAAGAGTGTTGCTTGATCAGAATGGCCTGAGATTTGGCCATAGCCAGAAAGAAAGCAGAATAACGTGATAAACGTCATTTTAATTCACATGCCTCTACAAATTCTGGAGTTACCTCTATTAGGCTGACCATACAGCTAGAAAAGAAAATGTATTTTCACAATGTTGCATGAGAAGATCTCCAAATGACAGTGTGTGTGTTACCAAGCCAGTGATTTACCAGATTACAGATACTCGTCCAAATGCTCAGATGCCTAGACCGATACTTCCTGTATCAGGAATCCGGGCAGCGCATCATTACACGCTGCCCGGTTTCCTGATTGGCCAGGAAGCGGCTCCATGCTCTCTCGTCACTTGTGATGAGAGAGCATAGAGCCGACTTCCCTGCCAATCATGGAAGCCGGGCGCCATGTAATGACGCGGCACCCTGCTTTCTGATTGGCCGGGAGGCCAGGTTCAGCTCCCTCGTCAAACTACCCATGCACATATAAAATAAAAATAGAATACAGAGCCCCCTCTCCTGCTTAACTGTTTGCAGAGAGGAGGCTGTGAGGAGGAGGCAAATCGATCCCTGGTGCACTAGTGGTGATTAATGCAGACCTCACTACTCCATTCTTTCGGCCGGAGCTCAGAATTGAGCTCCAGCCGAAAGAATCTCAGTGCTGGGGAGGAGCAGCTCTGCATCTGATAGAGATGAAGTCAGGTATGCGGTCCGTGACCGCGTACCTGACTTGTCTGCGGGCCACATAATATCGGCTTGCGGGCCGCAAGTGGCCCGCGGGCTGGTACTTTGAGACCGCTGATCTAAGCATTTCCAACCATAATGGCACATTTTCTGAAAGAGGACCCCTAAGTCTGCTGAAGTGCAGACTGTCTATTCCTACCATGGCAGTAAATATTGACCAATGGGCAGCTGCAGATTATACAGCTTACCAAGTTAGCAATAGCACATACCTTCTCTCTGTGTTGCACGCAAATTAGGTTTGTCAAACAGGCAGCCCAATTCACTGTGATGACTTGGAGAACTAGATGACCTTGTTTCAGAAGATGTGGGTGAAGTGGTCACATCTGTGAATAGAAGATAATTAAATTTAGTAGACAGTATGCAGTCCATTTAGTATGTGACTAATAATACAATTCAGGCTGAATACAATAGTCTCACAAACACAGGTAGAATACTCTTCTGAAAATACTTTGCCAATAGTAGAACATCAGTATGCAGCCAGTTTATTACAATGGATTGCTCAAGTAATGACCATCTTTGGGCATTAAACTCTTGGACTCCGTGGGAGTGGGAATGAGCTAAGTGATAGTCCATTACACCGGTACTCTAGACCTAAATGAGCATTTAACCCTTGCAGTATAATTTTTTACCCCCTAGAGATAAAAAGGGGGAAAGTTTATGGCCAAACTGATCCTGTATCCTTAACTAATCATTGGACAGCAGATTACTTCCTGAGAATGACAAGCCCAGAATTGACATGTGCCCAGCTGGCTCCATTCACATCTGTGCATTGCAGATTGCGGTAACACAAGGTTAAAGAAAAAATAAACATTTTACTATGCATTGCCAAAACGCATGATGCACAGTGTGTTGATGTGCCATTCATTTGGCAATCAACGTACCTACCCCCGAGTACCGCAACTCCAAATTAACTACAACCACAACTATCCATGAATAAGAATGCTGCAGGTCCATTATAACGTGTGTTGTGGTACATGGGCAGCCCATTCAAAACGAATTGGATGCCTCACAGGAAAACACATTAACACACTCGTGGTAACACATTGCAACCCATCAGAAAGGTTTGAATGGAGAGAAGGTAGGTGTGTGTGTGTGTGTGTGTGTGTGTGTGTGTGTGTGTGTGTGTGTGTGTGATAAATCCCCGACAACCCACACTCTCAGTAGGTGCAAGCAATAGGATGTTTATCATTTATTGGCCCTACAAATAAGGGTACTATAGGCAATCTTTGTAAATGGCTTGTCTTTTTTGGGAAAATAGAAAAACAACTTCCTTTCTGGAGAACTGTGTTGAAGGAAATCTGTACTGAGAAAAATGTGAAGGCTGCCTACGTCAGAAAAGACTAGTTTCATGAAGATCACTAAAACACTGCCAGGGCGGGCTTTCAATAATCAATCTTTATTCAAATACTAAAGCAGCCCTGGCTGTGTTAAAGCCTTTTCCGACCTGTCAATTCCACTTTCACTGGACAGCCTGGTCTGCAGGTAAAAGGTTTAAAAAAGTTTACCTGCAAACTCCCAATGGTCAAGACACACCATGTCACATACCGGGAAGATTTTCCCTATCGGTTTAGAAAACCATTTGGCAACAAAGCGTTATATGACATATTTGGGTTCGTTACAGGAATATATGGAGAATGAATAATACGCCCCCTTCCCCCCCCCACATGGAGAATGGTAGACCTGCAGGCTGCATACAAGTGAGCTTGGCGACATCACTTGTACAAAACAAGCGGCGGCTTCACTGCTGTACACTTAGCTCTGCTTGCCCAAAGCAGGGCTAAATGTAGAAAACAACTACCCCGCCCGGCACCTGGAACTGCATGTCCCGGACATCGGGAGATAGGAATTCCACACCCCTGCTGCCCCTCTACTCCCTGCTGCCCCAAGGCTGGGCCTTGGTTGGTCTAGTGGGAAATCCGGCCTTGTATGTGCCACGAGGTGAAGGCTCTACATCATTCTTATCACGATAGACGCAAATTAAACTTTCCAGCCCAGCTCCATCCAACTCTTGTAGGTGGAATTCAGTTTTAGGTAGACAAAGTATTTTAAAATTCTACTCACCCGAAGTGGAAGCTGTTCTCCTGGCTCTTAAAATGGGATAACTTCCAACCTCTAAGGATTTTGTCAGGTCTAAATCATGTAAAATTAACAGATATCCAGAGGAAGTCGAAATTAACATTTTTGAACAATCAGGAGTTAATCTCATTCGCATTAAAAACCGAGTGTGAAAGAATTTCTTGTGTGGACAGCCATCTTCTGTACACCTGTGAATACAAGCATTAGCAATGAAAAGAGATGAAAACAAACAAAAAAACTTGTACATGGAAAAAAAAGACACATTTTATTATAAAAATAAATAAAGCTTATCTAAAAGTCAAAGTGCAGCTAAGATACAATACCATCTTCCCCACCACGGGGGGTTCGGCACTCACTGTCACGCATTTAGATTGTCACTTATTTTCGCTCTGGTTGCATGAGTGTCATTACTATTGTTGTTTTTCAGTGCTTCTTGCTCGTAGGATGTACTTGCTCAACGGGATGATGCTGGTTTGTGTCCTCCCATTACCCTAAGGAGAACTAGGGGGGAAAAACACTGACCCCATAGTTCTCCTTTAAGGTTCTTGTTTTTTAGTCTGGCGTAGCTGAAGATTACCAGGTCACATTGCTGTTTCATACAGCCTTGCTGCCAATGATCTGGTTAAAATGCCATCTTGTGCAGTGTTTGAATGTCCATGGATAAATATGACATCACTACTCAGCACCATCACAGTTGCGTAAAAAGAGTTAAAAAGGTACAGAATCAAAGACATCCAAAAATTGGAATACCTGACTGCTAGACTAAACAACACTTGGAAGCTGCACAAGAAGATATAGGAAGCTTGGGATGCATTGGAGCTGACTGGATGCAGCGGCTGAATGGACCGGGGGATATCGACCACGGTGGTAGGGGGCGTGAGATGTAGCCGGTACCTACCTCTTACTCTAACTTCTACTTCACTCATTCTCTTCCCTTTCTGTTCTATAGGTGGCCATACACTGTACAACCATCGCAAGACCTTAGTCTTGCGATGGTTGTAAAGTAATTTAAAAAAAAAACATACGATCTGCCCATCTTGGACAGGCAGATCGTACTCTCGATCATCGCAAGCCCGCCCCCCTGAGGGGCGGGCTTCCGATGACCGCAATGCTGAACGGGCAGTGCGCACAACGGCCCGTTCGACATTTGTCTCCCAAGCACCATTCAAAGCAGCCAAAAATCGTAGATTTTCGGCTGGTTTTCTAGCGTGCTCCCTATACAAAAGACGTGCGACCGTA
This sequence comes from Nanorana parkeri, assembly GCF_000935625.1. Classification (NCBI taxonomy): domain Eukaryota; kingdom Metazoa; phylum Chordata; class Amphibia; order Anura; family Dicroglossidae; genus Nanorana; species Nanorana parkeri. The sequence continues at coordinate 1,175,462 of NW_017306451.1, read as the reverse complement.
CAGTAAAAACGGTCGCACGTCTTCCATACACTTTGCGATTATCGTACGATCGCGGGATTTCCCGCGATTATCGTGCACTAATCGCACAGTGTATGGGCACCTTATGTCTTTCTTCTTCCAGGGAACTATCCTGGCCACCTCTTTTTGTTTGTATTCTAGGCCAACTTGACCTGGCCCATGCGTGGCACCAGAAAACGCTCTTTTCAGTATTATAACACTGCAGTCTACCTCTAACCCGTTCTACTGCTAAACATACGTAATGAGTGGGAAATGGGTGTATACCTACAATTTTTCTACGCAGGAGCAGTATTGCCTGCTAGCCATTATGTTTTCCTCTCATAAAGGTTACATGTCTTTCCTCTTGATAAGGGCTTGACTTCGCAATGGCTTTAACTATGCATGGTTGGCTGCCACACACTGTTTACGTGGTTATGGTCCGCATGCTATCCTACTCGATGTTTCATATTTCATGTCTGTCATTTCTGTAATACTTGCTTGTAAAACTCAATAAAGATTCAAAAGGTAATACAAATGTATAATCTGACTGACACTCTAAACCGTAATACTATATTTTATAGGCAGACCCATTAAAGCGGTAATGTAGTCCCCAAGGCAGTTGTCTTAATGTGTGCAAGTATGCACAGTAAAATTGCACATTATGGCAGATTCATCCGCTTGTTTGTCATCCCCCAATGATGACAGATCAGAGGTGTCCCACGCTGCTCTGTCTGCTGGAGCCACTATTTTCAATCTGGTGTACTTCCAGATTCCATTGCTTCTCTTTGGCTATTGGGTGGCCGCTTGTGATGCAACTCCTGCTTCTCTTCCTCAGCCCCTTATTGGAAGAAGAAAGGAGTAAGGGGCAGGACTTGAGCAGAGTCTGGTCTCACATTGCTAAATTCTAAAAATTCACTTAAAGTGATTTTAAAGCTTTATTCTTATAAATAGGAGGCCCATACTTTAAAACTCATTTGTTGTTTTAATTAAAAATATTAAGTTCCTCGTTCTCTATTGGGTCCCTGCATAGCTCTTCCCCCCCGCCCGAGTGCTTCCATCAGGTAAGCGGCCACTGCGGAGGCACCCGTGCGTGCTTCCTTCCGGCTGTGCGCGTCCATAGACACACACAGCACTCGCCTCTCCTCCCAACAGGTTGACTGACGGCAGAAAGAGCCTATAGCTCCTTCGCCCTCAATCTCCTCTCCTGCAACAAGGACGTATGGGACGGAGGATTGCTTTGAGGGCCAGCAGCAGTGACGAAGGGCGCTGACAGATAAGTGTGGGGGGGGGGATTGGTTTTAAGTGCGTGAGACACACACAAAAAAGGTACTGGGCATTTTTAACTTTAGTGCAGAGAATGCACTAAGGGGAAAAAAAAAACCCGCCATGCCTTTACTAATACTTTAAAGTTAACCTTAAAAGGAGAACTATGAGGCGAGTGCTTTTCACTCACCTCATAGTTCTAGCCGACCTGTGACAATGAGACTCGCGGTATACTGAGCCTAGGGTGACGGGAGGACGCTAGTTTGTGTCCTCCCGTTACCCTAATGAGAACTATGGGGAAAAGCCTTAATCCCATAGTTCTCCTTTAATCCGGTGTATACACTTTCATATATCTATTACCTACCACAGAGATCCCAGTATTCCCCCTGACAATGCCTTCATTTGCTACTTCTTGGACTTCGATATTGGCTCAGAGATCAAACATTCATGTAAAGCCTGCTGCCATGCAGTTCTTTGCAATGCTCACAAATGTTTGACAGGGTCATCCCCTCCTGCATCATCTTATCTTGCCACAAGTTACCAAATAGAGTGATCACAGGAGGAGAGGAGACTGAGGAAATTCTTACTCTTGACTGATGACATCATCTCAGCCTAGGAAAAGCACTGAACAGGGTGCTCTAAAGAAAGGTGAACTTCACTAGCTCCCTTTCACTGATTTTGATAAGTATTCCAGCTCATAGGTTTGTCCCACCAGTAAAATCTCAGTTCCCTTGCATCAGGTTCGCAGAAGCCAGCAGATCAGGTTCAGGTTTTAAAGTACCAAACACAAAATTAAAGTCAAAGAATAATAAAAAAAAAAAAATGGCAAAAGCAGTACCCTGTGACAGCTTTATACTTCCCTGTCCAGTGGCCCATTTCATGAAACACTGCTCGGTTGCACAGCTCGCAGTGCCAATGCAAGTTAGTGTGTTGAATAAAGGCTTTCCCCACTGGCCACTCTGGTACCTCCTGCTGACCCCTAGTCAATGTGGGGCACAGTAGTGACCGAGTGATGTAGAGGTCATCAGGAGGAACCACAGCAAATGGCAGAGAAAGCACTCTTCCACACATCACAGAAGTGAGGGATAGGGTTGGTTCAGGGAGCTCTGCTACAGAGATAGGTTTCAGCAAACTGACAAAGACAGGCAAGTAAAAAGCGGTTTTCTTCACAGGTCTGTTCTTGGCATTTTTAAACTCCCCGACAGGATTGCTTCAAGGCCGTAATGGAGTAAACATACCTATTTGTGTCCCAAATGATGACATTGCCATCAAATCCAGAAGTCACCAAAAGCCTTGTATGTGTGTCATATTCGATGTTCTTCACCCAGCTGGTATGACCATGTAGTGTGCACACCTTAGTGTTTAGTTTTCTCAGGTCCCACAATGCTATTGTTGTATCATCAGAGCAGGTTGCAAACAACCGGTTGTCAAGAAATCTGAATAAAAAAGGAAAAACATTACAGTTACACGTCTATCCTGGGCAAGGAACGCTAGACAAATGCCAATCTTTAAGACGTACTCTAATGACAAGATGTCCAAGATAGGTTCGAAAGAAGAGACTTAGGAAGGGATGTAGCCCCATGGAGGCTAGCCTACCTTATTTACTGGATTTATTGTGCCATAGGCGTTATTTTAAAAAATCTGGTAAGAAACTTGTCCTAGCCTAATCGGAATAAAAGACACTCAAAAACAGAAATATGAACTGTGAAAATATTGAGAGTCAGGCCTTTATTAAGACCAACAGGAACACATTCCACCACCTTCTCTCACTGAATTCTGCTTAAAGGAAACCGATGGGAATGGAAATAATGTCTGTGCATTTGCAAGGTGTTAGAAAATTTGACTACTCCAAAAAAAGTAAATTCCCTAGCATAGCTCCTTCCCTTGCATGTTACAGACCTCTCCTCTTCTGGGATTTTCTAATGAATGTCTGCTATGGCCCAGCTCATCCACATCTCCCTACATTACCTTGTATGCAGTTCTGTCAGTTGAGTGACACCAGAGTCTGCTGGGGCTGCTGATATCACCTCTAAGATGGTGTCAGTAGCCAGGCATCAGGGTCTAGGTGTTTGGAAGTCTACACAAGGGAGGCATTTACAGGTAAATAGCATGCATAAAGTATGTGTACTGCAATCTATCCCTCCATGCCAAGGTCCTAGGTGTCATCCCGGACTTCACCTTTCTTCCCACATCCAATCATTATCCAAATCCTGCTGCCTTCACGTTCGTAACATCTCCAAAATACGCTCCTTCCTCACCAAAGAAACTGCAAAACTACTCATCCACTCCCTTGTTAGATCTTGTCTTGACTATTGCAACTCCCTCCTCATTGGCCTTCCACTACACAGGCTATCGCCCCTTCAGTCTATCATGAATGGTGCTGATAGACTCATTCACCTATCCATAAACTCAATGTCTGCATCCCCCCATCTGCCAATCCCTACACTGGCTTCCAATAGCCCAAAGGTTAAAATTCAAAATATTCCCCAACACTTACAAAGCCATTCACAACTCTGCCCCCGGCTATATCTCAAACCTGGTCTCAAAGTATCACCCTAACTGTGCCCTCCGCTCTTCCAAAGACCTCCTGCTTTCCAGCTCCCTCATCAACTCCTCCCATGCTCGCCTCCAGGACATCTCTAGAGTCTCTCCCATTCTCTGAGACTCCGTACCCCAACCTGTTCAACTATCTCCAACTGACTGCCTTTAGGCGATTCTCTTCAAGGAATCCTATCCCACCTCAAACTAACCACTGAACTATCACGTTCTTAAACAATTCATCTCCACACAGCTACCTCCTCATGTATCACTTTTAGATTGTAAGCTCTCACGGGCAATGGCCCTCCTTACCATCGTGCCTTGAATTGTATTGTAATAATGCCCTGCTTTAAGCAACCTGTTTATTCTACATAATTTGTGATGATTCATTTTTCATTGTTATTAATTCTATGTTAAATTTTAAACCAATAAAATATTTTAAAATCGGAATTGTGATATCTTCCTTACATTGTAAAGCGCTGCGCAAACTGTTGGCGCTATATATATCCTGTATAATAATATTAATAATCTAATCTTATAGGAAGGTTTTTGTTAAATGGTCTGGCAACAGGGTGACTAATGTTGTGACATTAGTAATCATAAAGAAAGAGTGGTGCATGTCTCAATCCACAAAGGGTCCATTCAAAAGGAATCACTCACCTGATATTATTTACACAGTCTTCATGTGCCTCTGAAAGGGTTTTTATGTGCTTTGAAGACACGGGGTCAAAGAGCAGGACTTCCGTTTGTTCACAAGCCACTGTCAGTACAGACCTAAACAGATAGGTTAAAAAAAAAAAGTTATAAACCAAGCAAAACAGGACGTGTAAGATGTACTTTTCATCACTAAGCACTGTAATCAATAAACCAAACTATTCCAAGAAAAAAAAAAAAAAACATACATGGTATGCTATCATTTCGTGTCTCATGGGCAATATTTCAGCAAATTTCTGAAGAATTCCCTACTTGTAGGCAAGTAGCACTATTTTTTCCACCTGTGTCCCATTAGGGGAGATTTCCATTCACTTCCTATCCTGAAGGCATAATAGGAAGTGAAAGGAAATATCTACAATGTAAGGAAAATCACATGTTAAAGTGTATTTCCACTTTGAAGCCAAATTGGGATAACAGCTATTTAATATCTATTACATGTTCCCATTCACACAGCATAAGCTAAAAAGAAAAACAAATATTTTAAAAAATGCTTCTTGCAGTCTAAATTGCTTTTGAGTCTGGGCTTCTTAAAAGGGGAACTCCAGGATTTTTAAACGTTAACCCTTGCAGTGGGGCTACTCCTAGCACTGCAAGCATTAAGTGCTTGTTTTTTTTCTAGCGGCTGGGATAAAGCAGATATATTTACCAATATTTGGTCCTGCAGAAGTTACTGCTGACTTCTCTCCCCCTCTGCATCCTCACATCTAATACACTGTATTAGACGCAATGACGTTACAGGTCCTTGCAGTGCCGGAGCCCGGGGAGAAGAGGCTCCGGCAGTGTAAAGGACCTGTAATGAGGATCAGGTGAGCATATCTTCTTTATTTTCGCTCCCTAGACAAAACAAACAGTTCAACCTTGCAGTGTGGCGGTAGCCACACTGCAAAAGTTATTTTTTTTACATTCCTTTGTTCTACTCTAAGGGTTAACATTTCTACTTGCTTTTCTTTCTTTGAAATGCTAGCAGTGGTTGTGAGGGGTTTGTTAACCCTGTCTGTGCTGCCTGATTTCATTATGATTTGTAAAGTAGATGTGAACACTGCCTGTTCCAACAAAGGGTTAAAGGATTACAACCCTGGCTTCTTCATTCTATGTTTTGGTTGGAGTGGGTTGTCAGTATGTTAGCTGCACTGCGTTTTCGTTGCGTTTGTGACGCATTCGTGCATTTCCGGACCTTACAAAATGTGACATGCAGTATTTTTTCTGTCCGAACTGCGCTCGTGAGAACTGTAGCCCATAAAACACATAGGGATACATTGGGATGCATGAGCGCACAGATCTGGTCTGGACAGAATCCGGACGTCGTGTGAACAAGCCCTAAGTCTTTCTATAAGGACAGATCACTCTGAAGGTGCTCAGAAAAACCTGAAATCAGCCATGTTGCCTGCTGCAACGAAACATCTAAAAAGGCAAGAAATATTTGTAAAAAGATTTTGGGGGTACACTGACTGAATAGGAACCCATAGAGGGGTTTTCTCAAATGACAATACACTTTACACTCACCTTAAGTGCTTGAATTTCAGACGATTCCTGCGGAAGCAGCTCATATTCAAACCATGGGTGGCCTTGTCACCCCCAAACCGGCTCAGCAAAAGTCAATTTTTCAATCAACTTGTTGAAAGAACCAGTTTTAAAATTATTGGCTTAACAAAACCCGTGTCCAATCAAATACAGGCCTGTTCAGGTATTGAGTAGCCGCTGAATACAATGCAGTGGGGATTCCTTTATACATACTGTTTAGCAGGGCTAGCAGAAACGCTGGGTGTCTCTCCTTCAGCCCATGGGGCTGAATGAGAGAGAGAGTCTAAGCACGCATGTTTAGCTTTAGACAGTTGTCACTAGAACAAGTGTCCCCAAAATTTCCACTCTATCCCTTTTCTGTTGAAAATTCTACATTTTGGATTTTCCCTCGCTTTTCAGTCCTGGTGACAATGGACATCAGGACAAAAAAGGTTAGGTGAATGTCCCCAGGGAGCCATAAGCGCTAGTTCACACCATTCTCAGTGCGCTCTGGCCTGATCGTGACCGGAACGCACTGGATGGCATTGCAAGCGGCTCACTTTGTTTTGGGGCGGGACAGTGCATTTAACTCAATAGCACCCCAGCCATGCCCTCCGGCTGCACGGGAACCCAGTGGCACATCAGTGCCTGTGTTCCGGGCCGGTGTAGTCAGAAAAAGTAGTGCACGCACTATTTTGGATGGTGTGAACTAGACAAAAGATATCTTATAAAAGGAGACTCGCCATGAGAGAGGGATTCCAGCTAACTGCTCCTTACAAATGACAGCTGCCTCCTAACTTTTGATTTTCTCTCTAGTCTAGTCTTGGAGCTGGAAAAGTATCTGTACCCGTACCGAGTACGGGACTTGGTATTGGTGGATCCCTAGTTTGGACCCCCACATTTCTGATCTGCATACTGTTTTTGGGTCAGTGTATTAGTCAGAACGTATTTGCATTCAACAAGACAACTAGCAAAAAAGTTACCTCTTGCAGTGGGGCTACCCTTGTACTGCAAGGGTTAACTGCTCGTTTTTCCTCTAAGGGTTCAAATCAAGAAAAGATACTCCCCTGATCCTCAGTCGTGTGGCAGTGACAGCTCACGTCTCTCCCCCGTCCACTCCAGCTACGGTATGTCCCTCATGGGTCCTTAGACCGCTGGAGCCTGTGGGAAAAGAGGCTGAGGGGACCGGTCTTGTAGCCAGGTGGGACCAAACTTTAAATGAGTATATTTTTTCTCTTTGCCCCTAGAGAAAAACAAGCACTTAACCCTTACAGTGCCGGGGTAGCCCCACCACTTCCCTCAGCCCCCGCTGCACTTAATTGTGTGAAGTCCCCTCCAGCCGGTGTAGCGGTCTGTACACCAGACTTCCCAGCTCCGCAGTATGGAATGCTAAAAATGCTTGCAAAAAGGCGAGTGATCATTGGTCAGCATGGTCACATGACCATGCTGACCAATGGGAAGCGCTTCTTACGTCCGAACTTGGTCCCTGGTTAGGATGCGCTTCTCATTGGTCAGCATGGTCATGTGACCAAAGATCACTCTGGCATTTGCAAGCATTATGAGCATTCCGTACTGCGGAGCTAGAAAGTCTGGGGTACAGACCGCCGCACCTGCTGGCGGAGGACTTCAGACGTGTAGGTGCAGCAAGGTGATGGGGGAATCTATTGATTTCTCTTCTTCATCCTGTGGGGCTGAATAAGCCACATCTGAATGTGTATAGCTAGAAATAGAATTAGTGGGTGTTGTGATGTCATTATTTAGCTGACATTTCCTAATAGGTGGGTTACATGATGTACTGGCACCAGCACTGCTATTCCTTACCCATCAGGCGAGTACTCCAGATTAAATACAGCCCCATGTGTCCTTGTGCTGAGATTCATGGAGTCAGTTGGCTGGATGGAGCTATACAAGCTGGTCATTGTCCTGTAATTGTCCCGTGCCGGATCCACACATAGCCCCCGGCCCAAGCACCTGTCCTTTAGCCAGTAGAAGAGGTTCCCAGCCCCCACTGCCGAGCCCCCCGACTCAGGGAGCTCCGCGGGCGGCTCTTCAGGGGCGGGGACAGAATAAGGCTGGCTGACTTGTGCAGGGGGCTCCTCCTCCGCAGAGTCATCTCCAGCGCCTCCCTCCTGGCGATCCTCCGGACTCTTCTCTGATGTAGCGCTCATTCCGCTCACCGGAGACAGGTGTGGTGAGGGAGATAGAGGGCGCCGCTACAGGCAGCCTTTAAACGTTCTCATCCGAGGCCTAGGCGGAGGAGCAGAACACTGGAACATGACACCGCAGCCCCGGGTGCTCGTCACCGCTGATGGTACGATCGCCGCTGAATGGGTAACGACGTGCGCCGGGTGATGAGCTAGCAGACACAAGCACGTCACCGTGCACACATCTTACGCTGCGCCGCTTACCTGGGGGAGGGGGCTGTTCTGACGTCACTCGGAAGCGCCGAGGTGCCATGTTTTGTTCCTTGGGCGCGCTTTGATTTCATGCCTGTTTCAGCCATAGTATTCGATTAATTTAGTGATACAATTGTAGCATTTGTAGTCATTTTATTCGAATAACATCGTTCTGGTCGGGACGTCACAAGGCAGCGCAAGAGAGTGTTATGATCACGAGTTATGATCACTCTTTTGTCGCTAGGGGGGGGGCATGTACATGAGAGGGACCCCATAGGAAAGCATTGTTAAAGGGTTTGCCTTTGTGGACTGAGAAACGTTTTACACAGGCACCTAATCGTGTGTTATGTGACAAGTGAGGATTTCTAGTAGACAATTCATTTTGCGGACAAAGGTGACGGCAGGAAAAAAAAGACGCCGGCCTGCACTTATCAGGTCAACCACCAGGTGGCGGTATTAGACTGACACTACTGTCCACTATATCTTTATTAAACTCCAGGAATTTACAAAATTAACCCTTGCAGTGGTGCTGCCCCCGCATTGCAAGGGTTAGGAGTCCGTTTTGGTCTACGGGCTGGATTGGAGAAGATATACTCACGATCCTAAGTGGGTAGGCTCACTGCAGGGGTTCATTTTGTTCATTCCTGAAGTTTTTCTTTAAAGTGTATAGCAAAGAAAACAAACACATTTCGTACATCTCAGCACAACAATACATGCTCATTTGCCCATGTTTTATCATTTTACAGACGCTGCAAGTGTAGAAAATACCTGTTGACCTGCAATAACTGCACTCAGCTCTGTTGCGGGCTGACAACACACAGCATTTTTGTACAGTGAACGGTGTCATCCCTCCCATGTGTCTTTTGCTAAACTCAGTGGAAAGAGAGGTCTTTTCATCAGGGCATATGATGTCACCTGATGAAGAGACCCTGTGTGGTCTCGAAAGGTTGGCTCCTGTGTTTGTGTGACGTTTATGTCCATTAAAAGGGACCTGTAGGATCATTTTTACTGAGCGCTGGTGACCTCTCTTTCCACTTTGTACTTGCACGGTGCCATCCGTGGTTATCATTGCAAGCACCGCCTTATGTATAGGCCTGGACTGCTGAAAGGTGTGCGGAGGATTCCCTCATCTACCCACTTTTGCTAAACTCAAATCACCTCCACTGTTGGATCTCTCCAACATAAAGGTTAGTCATTCTGTAGTCCAAGATAACAACTAGGAGGGCTGTTTCAGATAACACAGGACAGTTCTGAATTCTGACATGATCAACACTGGATAGGAGGTTGGGCTTGGTGTGGACCCAGTTCATCTGAGTTCACCCAAGAACTGTGACTGCCACCCTTTCTTCCTGATTCAATCAGTGGCAGCAATGTCATTCCCCGTCCCATTGTGATGTACGGCTGTGAACTGCTCCACTGCCAACTGATTAGGTTGGGAGGAGAGGGTGGTAGTCACAGTTTTGAGCAAGCCCAGGCTCATTCTTAACCAACATGTATCTTTTGGAATTATCAAGGAGATATAACAAAATGCTTCCAATGGTTTATTAAACAGACCAAATGGGAGCTTATTAGAAAAGAAGGCGGCAAATCATTTGTTCTGCCTTTGTGCTATTGCAGCACATATGTAAGAGCAAGGTAGGAAAGAGATATTAATGAAAAGGAACCTGTCACTTACATCACAGACTGCAACCATCAGCCCCCTGTAAAATTTGACAAGTCCAATAAATTACCTCTAAGGCCTTTTCCACACTGAGAGTTTTGTAGTGTTTTTTCTGCCCTAAAAAAAATGCACCCGCCCAGGGGCGTAACTAGAAATCACAGGGCCCCATAACAAAAGTTTGTATGGGGCCCTGTGATTTCTAGTTATGCCTTTGCACAGCCCACTTGATATCCCAAACAGCCCACCTGAGAGTGACCCTGCAGAGCCCATCGACTCTCTATGGTGGGCTCTGCGGGGTCTCAGGTGGGCTACACACCTCTTACCTGTCAGCTCTGATCCGCTGTCCACCTCCATGGTCGCTGGCAGGCCACACCTCCTCTGTCACCAGGCTCCACTTCCATCGTCAGGCACGCCTCTGCTTCTGATGCCGGGCCCAGCCTCCTCCCCAGCTGCTGGCTGTCACTGACTCAGCAGTGAGGAGGAAAGCGCCGCTGCACAGATCACTGACAGGTTGTCGTGATCTAACAGCGACATGTTCCTCCTCACAGCCACCAGTGACAGCCAGCAGCCTGAGATGCCATAGCGACCCAGGCGGCCCACACAGCATCGGGGGGGGTGTGCTGGCCGGGCCCCCCTGTGCCCCATAGCAGCGATTGTTACGGCACTGCCCCCCCAAATCCCATTAGGTCACATGGCATTGTTCACATCTGAGCATTTTGTCACAATAAGCAAAACCCCTGTGGTTGCTCATTAACATCAATGAGCTACATTCTGCGCATAAAAACGCGCAATTTGATTTATGCACAGAAAACGCGCAAAAAATGCGCAAAAGTGTTGTCGTCTAGGTGTGAATCCAGCCTTACAGAGATACAAACCCTGCTGCTATCTAACTTCCAGGGGTGTTAGATAACATTTTCCCCCTCTTGGTGCAATGGTTCTTCCTGCCAACTGCTACATCACTACAAGACACAGTTAAGATGCTGCGACTGGCCAAAGGAACCACAACCTGTAGAATAGGTAATTCTTCAATATGTTTCTTAAGGTGCCCATACACAGCACGATTCTCGTACGAGAATCGCGGGAGATCCCGCGATCGTACGAGAATCGTGCAGTGTATGGAAGGCGTACGACCGTTTCTACTGTACGGTCGCACGTCTTCTGTTGAACCAGCATGCTAGAAAACCCGATTCTCGGTGAGTTAGTGGCCTGCTGGTTCGACAACTGCCGAACGGGCCGGTGTGCGCACGCGCACACAGCCCGTTTGCAGTCATCTTAAGCCCGCCCCTCATTGCAGTCATCGTAAGCCCGCCCCTCAGGGGGGCGGGCTTGCGATGATCGAGAGTACGATCTGCCTGTCCAAGATGGGCAGATCGTACGTTTTTTTTATCACTTTACAACCATCGCAAGACTAAGGTCTTGCGATGGTTGTACAGTGTATGACCACCTTTACAGTGGGCGGCTGGTTGAATTTCATGATCCTAGGGACAATGTCACTTTAAAATGCAATGGCCCAGTGCAGTTTTGCTACCACATATGTATCTCCTTCCAAATTGTGTGGTGCCTGAATCCATTTCCACTTCTTTCCCCAATGACTCTGGAACCTCAAGCCTTGTAGTCATCCACAATGGAAGGCTGCTGTGTAGTCCACTTCATCCCACCCTATGCACCTTCCTGTTGACCCCCGCGGGCCATTGTATTTGCTGGCTACAAGGAAGATGGAGGCATTGGAAATGACATGGTGCCCATAGAATTCATCCAACCTTTTTTGAAATTCCATTACTGTTGTTTGCCATCACTGCTTCATGTAATAAAACATTTGCCAGTTTAACCACCTTTACTGATATCAAGACTATTCTTTTCTCATTATGGTACCTCTTAGAATTTATAGACTTTCAAAAGTAGTAGGAATGTATTTTAATAGCATTAGCAATCTATTTTTCAGCTGTGCAAACTTGGATTCTGTTACTTATATTTCACTTATGAAATATCAGTACATTCAGTCATTAGGAATTTAAATACTTTCCCTAAAGTCTATCTCCAGGGAAATTTAAAAAAAAAACCCTTTACAGGGGCCTGCTATCCCACTGCAAGAAATAACTGCTTGTTTTTGTCTAAGGCCTCGGTCACACCAGATGCAGTGCGTTCCGGCTCGATTCTGGCCAGAACGCACTACCTCATATTGCAGCCGGCTCACTTTTTTTGCGGGGCAGGAGGGGGCTTGGCGGGCCATTGAAGAGAATGGCAATGCAGCCACTCCCTCCAGCCGCACTGCGATCGGCCGCACGGGAATGCAAGGCATATTATGCCTGCGGTCCGGTGCGATCAAAATAGTGCTTGCAGAATTTTGATCGGACCAGACCGCAGGCATAATGTGCCTTAAGATCCCGCGCGGCCTATCTCATTGCGGCCGGCAGGCGTGGCTACAGTACCATTCACTTCAATGGCACGCCAAGCCCCCTCCTGCCCGCAAAAAAGTGAGCTGGCCAGAACGCACTGCATCTGGTGTGAACAAGCCCTAAAGGTGCTCATACACCTTACAGTTATCGTTAGAAAAACGAATGTGATCCGCTTTTCATACGATAATCAGCCAGGTGAATGGAAGTGTATGAACACTGCACATGCACAAACGAAAATGTGTTCTATCGATAAACAATATTCAGCCAGTTAGTATTGCTGACAAACGATTATCGAAATCTACATTGGTCTGTACGTGATGGGTTATTTCTGTGGAAATTGAACGAGGGTGCGATGATGGGACAAAAAAAAAATTGAACGATAATTATAAGGTGTATGGGCAGCTTTAGGGTATTGTGTAAAGGTCTTTTACTTACCTGATCCTCGCTCCACCAGCAGTCAGTGCTCACCTCTCTCCCTTACACTTCGGCTGGTAGACTGTTCCTCAATGTCCCCACATGTAATGCAGAGCTGTGGGCCCTGTATTAGAGGTGATGATGTCAGTAGGCCTCTGAACCTGGGGAAGGGGGTCAAGTTTGTATAGGTGAAGATGGCCATACACCTATAGATTATCTGCAGATTTTCTATGGTCAGATGGAAAAAGTGCAGATTCCTCCGTCTAAGCTAAACTGTGTGGATGAAGGAATCTCCTATTGGGCCAAGCTTCAGTATCATGATAGTCGGCCCCGCTGGCTCTCAAAAATACCTCAACAATCTGAGTGGTTGCAGGCACTTGCGGCCCGCTTGCTGTTTGACAGCAAGTGGGGCCAACTAGCAAGTTACTGAAGCTTGGCACAGCAGGAGATTCCTCTGTCCACACAGTTTAGCATTGATGGAAAAATGTGTTGCACTTTTTCCATCTGACCATAGAAAATCTGCACATAATCTATAGGTGTATGGCCAGCTTTAGTCTCAGCTGTCAGTGACGATTGGGAAGCAATCAGAGTGGTTTCCAAGCATGTGGTCACTATGTAAACCTGCCCGTAAACCTTACAATTATCGTTCAGTTTCTTTTGTCCCGTCATCAAACACCCCTTCTATTTCCACTCAAATACCCCATCATGCACAGCCAATGTGGATTTCGATTATCGTTCGTTATCAATACTAACTGGTCGAATTTCGATCGATCGACAGAGCGGATTTTAGTTTGCGCATGTGCAGTGTTCACGCCACTAGTCAATCAATTTTCGAACGATTGGAAAAAAAAGTTTTCAAACACCCAGAGATTTGGGCTCCTAGGATACTCTAGAACAGCATTTCGTCTACCGTATATAGATATCTATAGATATCTATATATATACACATACATACATACACATATATACTGTATTTGCCGGCGTATAAGACGAGTTTTTAGACTTAAAAACATCCCCGGAAAATTGGGTGTCGTCTTATACGCCGGGTATACAATACCCGGCGGTCCCAAACAATCTGCTGCCGACATTGAAAGCCGAGTGCGGACAGTTAGGACTTAAATAACTCTTAAGAGCATGTGAGGAAATACTGAGAGCGCCAAACAATCCGCCTCAAGTATCTGTATAGCGACAAACAAATCCAAGTAACCCCCAAGTGATCCCGCCGCGCCACGCTGAGTGCTGTCACTAATTGTCCATTAAGACTAATGACGTTCCGAAATACTCCTGAAGTACCAACATTGCTGGATTTGCGGTAATACTGTATGTACAGTGCACCGCGCTGAGCCAATCACAGCGAGCGATGTATTCTACCAATGAATACAAAGCCTGCTGTGATTAGGTGCCCATACACTGCACGATTATTGTACGATAATCGAAAAGTGTATGGAAGGCGTGCGACCGTTTCTACTGTACGGTCGCACATCTTCTGTCGAACCAGCAGGCTGGAAAACCTGCCGAGAATCTTATGATTCTCGGCGAGTTAGTGGCCTGCTTGTTGGACAACTGCCAAACGGGCGGGTGTGCGCAAGCGCACACTGCCCGTTTGCAGTCATCGGAAGCCCGCCCCTCAAGGGGGCGGGCTTGTGATGATCGCAAGTACGATCTGCCTGTCCAAGATGGGCAGATCTTACGTTTTTTAAATTGCTTTACAACCCTCGCAAGACAAAAGTCTTGCGAGGGTTGTAAGTGTATGGCCACCTATTGGCTCAGCGCGGTATACTGTATGTAGCCAAAAGTCGGATTATTTTTTTTTTCCGTTATTTTTTTTAATTTTTAAAATTCCCGCCGGTTCCGCCCCCCTGCGACGCGGACGCTCGCAAGGGACGGAAGACGGAGGACACAGCGGGGATCGTGGACAAGTGAAGAGATCCAAGCCTTACATCACCAAGTGCAATGCAAAGCGTCGGATGCAGTGGTGTAAAGCACGCCACTACTGGACTCTAGAGAAGTGGAGACATGTTCTCCGAAGTGATGAATCACGCTTCTCTGTCTGGCAATCCGATGGACGTGTCTGGGTTTGGTGGTTGCCAGGAGAACAGGACTTGCCTGACTGCATTATGCCAAGTGTAAAGTTTGGTGGAGGGGGGATTATGGTGCAGGGTTGTTTTTCAGGGGTTAGGCTTGGCCCCTTAGTACCAGTGAAGGGAACTCTTAAGGCATCAGCATACCAAGACATTTTGAACAATTTCATGCTCCCAACTTTGTTGGAACAGTTTGGGGATGGCCCCTTCCTGTTCCAACATGACTGCGCACCAGTTCACAAAGCAAGGTCCATAAAGACATGGATGAGCGAGTTTGGGGTGGAGGAACTTGACTGGCCTGCACAGAGTCCTGGCCTCCACCCAATAGAACACCTTTGGGATGAATTAGAGCACAGACTGCGAGCCAGGCCTTCTCGTCCAACATCAGTACCTGACCTCACAAATGTGCTTCTGGAAGAATGGTCAAACATTCCCATAGACAACACTCCTAGACCTTGTGGACAGCCTTCCCAAAAGAGTTGAAGCTGTTATAGCTGCAAAGGGTGGGTCGGCCATGGGAACCCATTCCATGAAGCTCTCTACGCACTGTTGTTGTGCCAATCTGAAGGCCACACGAAGTTTGGAGGTCTAGGTATTGACTCTGCAGACAGTCGGCGACTTCTGCGCACTTGCATGCGCTGACCCCGCTCTGTCATTTTACGTGGCCTACCACTTCGTGGCTGAGTTGCAGTTGTTCCCAGTCGCTTCCACTTTGTTAGAATACCACTAACAGGTGACCGCAGAACGTGTAGTAGCAAGGAAATTTCACGGAACACCTAAATCCAATGATTTGGAGGGTGTCCCAATACTTTTGGTAATATAGCATATAATATATACACACACACACACACACAATTTGTAACAGTACTAAGATGAACCTCTCTCTTAACAGTGCTAATACATTTTGGATACATTGACAGATGTGACACAGAAAATGACATTACAGAAAGTATATAGCTATCACACTCGAAAAAAAAAAATGAAACCTAGTAATCTGGTGATCCTGGAATGCGCCTGCTAGTGATGCTGGAATACTCTCCTTGCTGCCTCTGACATACAGCAATTCAAATGTACAAACAAAGGTCAATATTAAACGTCCTGGAGAGTTTGTGACTGGTGATGCAGAGCACAAACTCCAGGCTGTAAGCTTCTACTGCCGTCCATTGTAACTGATGGATGTTGTTTTCATTTACAAATAACTCTTTAACATAAACTGAACTCTCTAAGATAAACAAAACGTTCTTATTTTAACATAGTTTCAGCGTACATGGCAGTTAGTTGTGTCCTCTAGGCTTCCATTACCTCTTAATATATTGGGGTCGGTGCTGACTTAAAATGGCATTTCAATGTAGAATTTAAATGGCTTCTTTCAAAACTCTGTGGCACTTGTATGAGCTGCAAGTCCCATCTCCTTTCAGTAAGAATGACAATAGCTACATTTAGCCCACATGGGATATTTCTCCACCTGGAGGGAGTATGACATAACAGAAATCGCAGATTTGGCACAATTATGAACTGTTGATAAAGATGTCTAATAGACATGTGCACTGCCAAAAAATTCGTTTAGTTTAGTTTCGTTTTAAATTCGGATTTGTGTTATTTCGTTTTTCGGGATTCGGGTGTGAAAGTCAATTCGGAATTTGGATTAGGACGAAATTCGGTAGCGGTAGGTCGAACGTTCGTTTAGTTTTCTGTTTCTTATTCGTTTCTTATTCGTTTCGTTCGTTCGTGACATTCGAGGGGGAAAAAATATTTTTCTCCTTCTCTAATGTCACTTTGCTCCAACGAACGAAACGAATAAGAAACGAATAAGAACAGAAAACGAAACGAATAAGAACAGAAAACGAAACAAACGTTCGAACTACCGCTACCGAATTTCGGAAATGGAAATTCGGATTCGTTTGCATTCGTTATGTCTGTAATTCGGAAGTCGGATACATCCAAATGTCCGAATTTCCGAAAATTCGTCCGAATTTCGATTCGGAACGAAACGAATCGCACATGTCTAATGTCTAATGAGCTGAATAATATAGCTCCAATAAGGTAGCCCATAACAATGCTAAACAGCCCTTAAAAAGACCCTGTCGCCAGACCATTTATTTTAACAAAAATATCCCTATAAGATTATATGTGCAGGTAAGGTATTTTAGGCATTTGACTGTAAAAGCCTCCCTGATGTAGACCTCTGAAAGCCCAGAGGCTCCAGCTGTCTCCACAATCTTGGACGTATAATAAGCAGCCCCAGCACTGTTACTTAAGACGCTGCAGTCTTAATTCCTCCCTGGCAGTTACATAAATGGTTATGTAGGAAGGTGAGGGCGAAGGAGCTGGGCCAGCACAGAGAGTAATTAGACACTCCCAGAAGAGGGCTATGATATGCAATGAGTGAGGAAGCTGTGCTTGGGAGAAGTATGCTATTGTTGGTCTCTTCTACAATTGCTAGTTACCCAGCTGTCATGTTGATCCTCCTATGTTAATACTTTGGCTCAAAAGCCTAGATAAATATGCTGATAAGGACTACTCACTTTCTGGATCTGCATATTTGCTTCTGCTCAGTGACTCGGAAGAATTGAAGGCAGCAGGGGTGCATAACAGTATTTAAAAAAAAAATAGCAATGGCAATTTTTTTTATTTAAAAAAAAAAAAAAATTTTTTTTTCTGCTTTGGTCTAGGGGGCCAGAATACAGAAGATTTTTTAAATTATTGTTATTTCTATAGCGTTGACAATTTACACAGCACTTTACATCGTACACATTCACATCAGTCCCTGCCCTCAAGGAGCTTACAATCAAAGGTCCCTATCTCACATGCATACGTATGAGGGCCAATTTAGACAGGAGCCAATTAACCTTCTAGCATGTATTTGGAGTGTGGGAGATAACCAGGGTACAGGGATAACATGCAAACTCCTTGCAGATAGGGACCTGGCTGGGATTCAAACCAGGAACCCTCGGTGCTGAAAGGCAGAAGCACTAACCACTAGTCCATTGATCCTCGGTGCAGCTGCACTTTTCTGAGGGAGCCGCTCAATAGATCCGGATCGCTCATGAGCTACCCATCTCTAGCACTCAGCTCTCACCTCCTCTCTGGCTGTGGCATGTCCCTCGGCATCTTCACATCTAATGCGGGTGAATGGACTGTATTAGCCAAGATTACATCAGCAGGGCTAGGACCGCTGGAGCCCGGGGCAGAAGAGGCTGCTGGGACCGGTCTAGCAGACTGGCGGTATCGAGGATCATGCGAGTATATCTTCCTTAATCCAGCCCCTAGACCAAAACAAGCAGTTAATCCTTGCAGTGCAGGGGTAGCCCCACTGCTAGGGTTCATTTTGTTAATTCCTGGAGTTACTCTGACAAAAATATTAAAACTATGAAAATCTGCCTGCTTTATGTAAATGTTGTCAACTGAAGTATATTTCTCATTCAGTAAAGGGAAGTGATATCGGCTATCTATTTTAATATTACTTAGTGACACAGATCTCGTATTCTGCACACCTGATAACACACTATGACAAATAAATGACAATTACAGTAGCTCACTAGTTCCTACAGTTACTGATATACATACACAGTAGGGATGTTCAGATACCAAGTCCCGTACTTGGTACATGTACAAATACTTTTCCAGCTCCAAGACTAGACTAGAGAAAAACTCAAAAGTTAGGAGGCAGCTGTCATTTGTAAGGAGCACACGGAGCTCTTGGGATTTGTACATCCCCATTTTAATGCATTATTTTTTTTAATAAATATATATTAGGGATGCACCAATACCATTTTTCCAAGTACTGATACTCGTCCAAGTACTCACAGATACAAGTACTGATAAATTTTTGTTTATTGTCATGTGACAGTTTTTCTAAAACAATACAGACTAATGATTTCAGGACAGTGGTGTAGCGCCAGAGCCAGGTCCCAGCTACAACCCTGGTAGTTCTCATGAAAATGCCAAGTACCGGCACTGGTATTTGAACTGGTATCTGGACATCTCTAATACATTGCTTTTTAAAGCTTCATCTGTATAGAAGAAAACGTAGTAAAAGAGTAGATCTGCATTATCTGACTGAGCACATACTCCCATACCAAAAATCGTTTCAAGAGAAAATTAGAAGAATCAGAGTTGAGTTCTGTAAATCATGAATACAAAATTAGTGTTTAGCACTGCAATACAAAAGTATATGTGTGATTTTATTTTTCGCACAGCTTAGTTAACAACTGAGCATTAATGATATCAGCATATAAAGCAGATTGAGGTAATCTGTCCACATGATCAGAAACAGTTCTGTAACTAATTATTTTTCGTTAGACTTCTCTCTTGGAATTCTGCCTAAGGTATAAAACTCCTCATTGGGTCGCAAGTCAGTTAAGTGAGCAATACGATTCGCCAGAGCAAAAAAGCCCGTAACCATTGCAATATCCCAGGCGTCCTCGCGGTCGAATCCATGTTCCTCTAGCTTCTGGAACTGTGATTCAGTTATGTTTTCCGGTTTTGCGATGGCCAAGGCAAACTCTAGCATGGCACGCTGCCTCTTACTTAGGTCAGCTAGGTCAGGATTAAGAACCACCTAAAAAGAGAAGAGATTCTGAAGATGGAGAATGGACTGAAGGACTTCTGCATTTGTGGAATGCATCACTTGTGAAGGATTGGTATGAATAATATTACATACACTGATTTGGGTACTTCCTCATAATGTTAACCTCACCCTGATGATGAACCTTCACCTTAACCAAACCTAAAACTTGACCTCACCCCAAAAATGAACACTTAACCCTAAACTATACTCACCTGCACTCCAGAGATGTAATGTCCATGATCCCCCTCATCAGTGCCCACATGTTCTACTCGGCTTCTCCTGAGTTTGGCATCTTCGGCCATCTTGACTGGCCTACGCAGGATGATGCAACTCCTGCACATGCATTCAGCAGTTCATACTTCCCTGCAGATGTATGCACAGATCAATGTACACACTAAAAGGATTGCAAACAGAAAGAAAGGAAGGAAGTCTTTGCCAAGGCAGCTTAGTATGTCTCTCCTGCAATGAAAAAAACCTTCCTACTCGCAATGTTTTCAAAAATCACTATGATTCTGCTTTAAATATAAACCTTAAACTAACTCCTGAAATGCAACACTCAACCTGACCCGAAAGCTGGACATACACTCATTGAATTTTGGCAGTTATTTGATCTGATGGTAGTCCTGCCAACACAACAAAAGTCTATTTGTCAATTGACTTTTGTCAAAGGAGCCAGGTAGAAAATTCTTTGCTGAACAGTGACTGCAGACAATCAGCTGTTTTGTTACTCTAACAGATAGAAATTCAGATTTCCCATACACGCTGCTTAATGTGGATGGGAGAATCAAATGAGAAAAAATAAAAAAAGTATATGGCCAGCTTAAGGCTTAACCTTTTACACTTAAACCTTAAAGTGACATTAAACCTTCCTTTTTTTGTATACAAGGGAGGCCGAGATTGTATCCCAGTCTGTTCTTATTTTTTTTTCTTTAAATGTTTAAATTCCTCGTTTTCTAGTGGGTCCCTGCATCAGTGTCTTCCCCGCCCACTGCACAGGTGTCTCCAGCAGCTAAGCGGCTTCTATAGAGCCACCCGTGCGTGTGTTTTCCCGCAGTGGCTGTGTGCGACCATAGGCCACCCCCCTCACACAGCTTGATTGACAGCTTTAATACTACTTTAACCTAATAACACTTCACTTAAAGCCTAAACAACACTTTACATGAAAAACTCCCTGAATCTTGACTTTGACGGCTTTTCTATGTATATAGTATTATCACCAGAAGTTTAAAATGCTTGCTAACTCTCCCTGGGAACCCAGTGCACATAGCACTTGTCCCTGTTTAAATATGTGCCTTGGTTGCTGATCTGCATTGTGAGATAGCAGTGGAGGGATGAGGGGTTAACTATCCAACAATGCTGCTCAGCAACCACTAACAAACATTTTCAAAATGCAGTGATACTACTTTAAGCAATAAAACGGTCAGCCCTGAAAGTGTGCTGATATCTTAGCAATTAAAGCTAGCGATTCATCTAAATTAGGCATTTCTGCAAGTATGTTTTTTAGAATTACCTGGTCAGCCAGTGTTCTTTGCTTTGAATATATTCTGTGCAATGCACTGTGAGCAGTTACACAATAAGGACACTTATTACTTGCACTTGTAGCCACAATTATAAGCTCTCGGTCAGCTTTAGTTAGGTTTCCTGCAACAAAAATAATGATTGTAATCTGTATATTCTTGCTTTATAGAAAAACTAGAATATAAGAAAGAATGACATGATTTAGATAAGCTTTCAATCTGAACGTATTTTCTAATAAAGATTTTTTTTTGTTTTGGATAGTGTTGAGGTGGTTAGAACCTCTACCAGGCTTTTATTGCTTGCCCAGAGTGGGGTGATTTATTCTCTCAATTTATCCTGATGACCATTGTCACCAGAAGTGAAAGTGTGAGAAAATCCAATCTTTCGGTTTGTCACTAGAACAGGAAGTGAGGGAAAAATTTTACAATGAGGAAGCTAGTTCCGCTGACAACTGTCTAAGCGGGCATTCACCTCACTAATGACACTTCCCTCTTCATAAACTATTGAAGTGACATAGTCATCGACATAGATACGAGCATAGGTCACAGCAGTCACAATGCCCCTGGAAAATATGGAAACACGAACTCCAGTGGCTGTAAATTTTAACTTCTGTGCTGTTACATTACAAGTTGCATGAGACATCAAAATCATATTAAATGCAAGGACAGTGGGAAAAATCTGGGCACTTGTATGTTGATAAGCAGCTTAACGGCCAGGGCTGTCCCTTTAAAGAGGCAGCCTAAAGCTGGCCATGCACCTATAGATTATCGGCAGATTTTCTATGCTCAGATGGAAAACGTACAACAGATTCCTTTGTCTACCCCAAACTGTGTGGATGGAGGAATCTCCTACTGGACCAAGCTTCAGTATCTTGCTAGTCGGCCCCTCTGGCTCTCAAAACACCTGAACAATCTGATTGGATGCAGGCATTGTTCAGGTATTTTGACAGCCAGCGGAGCCGACTAGCAAGATACTGAAGCTTGGCCCAGTGTGAGATTTCTCCATCCACACAGTTTGGCATAGACGAAGGAATCTGTTGTACTTTTTCCATCTGACTATAGAAAATCTGCAGACAATCTGTAGGTGTATGGCCAGCTGTAGGCTCTTTCCTCAGGTGGCATCTCTTTGGGTCAAGTAGGTTGGTGGCAGAGCGGCCATGGCAGCATAGACATCTCCGCGCCCAGCTCTTAGCAATCTGGGGCGCTCTTGCCAGTGTCCCGACGAGCGAACGAAGGATGCCCTGGTCGGCATCCTGCCACATCTTGGCAACCATAATGACCATAACTCACATAAAATCATTGGAATTAGTGTAGAAAAGGTAGAAGTGTAGTGCAGTAACCTGGTACAATCATGCAGTGACCCCCCCTCTTGAATTTAGAAAACTATAAATTGAGATGTGATGCCAAACATACTGACAAATAGATTGTAGGTTTATATACACTGACAAATACATAATGGGAGTCAAAGGAGGTCTTATATTTTCCTGTTACATTATTACCCTGTATTCATATGGTACCACCATACTATTAAAATACTTGCAGATAACAGTTGTGTATGAGGAGCAAATAAGACTTCACCTAAATGGTTTGCTGCTTAGTTTTTGAGTAAGATGGAAAGTCTAGTTGCACAATGGACAAGTATGAGAACTTATGTGTTTTTCATGCAATATTCCTTTGGTTTCTCACATGGTCCTGTCACTTGCATAGACACTGAATGATCAGATTAATGAGATTGGCAGTATGTTTTTATTACCTTTCCCAAAATGAAGCTGAGTGACTTTACATTTTCTAAAATGAAAACACATAACACCCAAGCTGATTCAAGCATTCTCTGAAAAAGCAGCTGAAGAATAGAACGTGTACCTGAGTGTAGGCAACACAAGCAATTCTTATTGACATTGTAAGGCCTAATAAATTTGTATTTACCGGTTTCCTTGTTCATAATTACATCATAATAGGCAAAAAAGGCTCTGAATTCGCTTGGTCTGTGAGCCAATACTTTGAAAACATTTGGTAAAAATCCACTCTGAAATAAAATATTGAAAATTATTGGTATTAAAAAAGGCACCAAAGTATATGCAGAGGTTATGAAAAAAAAATCAGAAACTTGCCTGACAAGCAGTTATATACATAAGAATGTTACCATTCTGAAGGCCAGTAAATTGCCTATGACAATATTTTATGACCACATTGCTGTGATATTTTATCTCGTATTGTGTATATATATATATATATACACATACACGGATTGCATTTTTGGGCAACACATATTCTTTCCTTTCCTGCAGTCTTTTTTTATACACCAGTTTATTTTATACACCTAGCTAACTTTCTTCAGTCATGTACTACTGTCATAACCTTTTCAAAGGTTGGATTCTCGCTGTGATTGCATGGATTTCAGTTTATGGTATTACGCCATCTCCAGGAGAAGGAGTCCTGAGCTGGACATGCAACTGTAATCTACTCAGTTAATCAATAAAAGGTAGCATTCAACTCTCCATTTTTCTTTTTTGAATTTGCTCTCTCATGGTTCACCTCTTACCTATCGCAGCACACCTTCAGTCTCACCTACAACTCTACCTCCTCCTCTCTTCTTCCTCTTTACGGGGGTCCCCCAAGGGTCTGTCCTTGGGCCCCTTCTATTCTCCATATACACTTCTTCCCTGGACCAGTTGATATTGGAAGCCATGGGAGACTATCATCTTTATGCTGATGACACCCAAATTTAGATCTCCACTCATCAGCTCACCCCCTTTGTGTCTTTCACATATCACTATTCTACTCACTGATATCTCAGCATGGATGTCACACCACTACCTCAAACTCAATCTGTCAAAAACTGAGCTAATCTTTCCTCTTCTCTGTGATCCCTCCCCCAACTTCTCCATCACAATCAACAGCACTACAATCAACCCCTTCCCTTCAAGCGAGGGTGCTTGGTGTAATCCTTGACTCTGAGCTCTCCTTTCAGCCCAACATTAAATCACTATCCAAATCTTGCAGACTCAAGCTACGTAAAGTTTATAAAATTTGTCTTTTAACAAACGAAACCAAAAAGCTTTTAATTCACTCCCTTGTAATCTCTCGCCTCGACTACTGTAACTCCCTCATTGTTGGCCTATCACTAAGCAGCCTAGCCCCCTTCAGTCTATCATGAATGCTGCTGCCAGACTCATCCACCTTACCAACCGCTCAGTGTCTGCCGCCCCCCTCTGCCAACCCCTCCACTGTCTCCCAAGTGCCCAACGTATAAAATTAAAAAAATACTAACAACAACAACATACAAAGGCATCTATAACTCTGCCCCCAACTACATCTCCAACCTCATCTCAGAATATCAGCCAAACAATCCTCTCTGCTCCCCCCAAGACCTTCTACTCTCCAGCTCTTCCATCACCTCCTTGTATGCTCGCCTCCAGGACTTCTCCAGAGTGTCTCACATCCTCTGGAACTCTCTACCTAGGGTTGCCACCTTTTTTTCAAGTGAAACCCGAACACTCCAGCACCGTGTGCAGCAAATTTTGTTAGGGGGAGAATATAAAGGAGAGAGTAATGTCTTCAGGTGGCCTGGTAGTTTGTGCGGGCTGTGCGACACTCGGGTGGGCTGTGCGACACTCGGGTGGGCTGTGTGTCAGTGACACTTGGCTGGGCGACTCTCGAGTGGGCTGTGTGACAGTGACACTCGGGCGGGCTGTGCGAAACTCGGGCAGGCTGTGTGACACTCGGGCGGGTCCAGAGGCAGGTGTCGGGTGTCTCCTGTAAATCTTCGTTCCCCCTGCAACTCAGCTATTTTCTGTAAACCGGCCTCTTCATGCCTTCCCTTCAGCTGCCTGGGGATCTATAGCTCGGCTGCTCTTCTAACTCTGGTGATCTATGACATAGAGAAGAATGTCTCCTCGTTCTTCTCTATGAGATAGATCACCAGAGATAGAAGAGAGGAGGAGCAATCACGTGTGTGGCTGCCGAGATCCTTGTCAAGTGCGATCGCGAGCAGCCACATCTGCCTGAAACCCGGCCCGAATCACACTTGACAAGGACCTCTGCAGCCGCACCTGTCAGAAAATGTAAAGTGCCGGTGTCGGCACTAAGTGTCTTGTTTCCGGGTGCCCGCTGGCTGGGCACCCGTACACAACACACCAAAACCGGACTGTACGGGTCAAAACCGGACAGGTGGCAACCCTATCTCTACCCCAACCTGTCTGCTTATCTCCTACTCTGTCCATGTTTAGGCGATCATTGAAAACTCATCTCTTCAGGGAAGCCTATCCTACCTCAACATAACTGTCCTTTTACTTCTTCCACTAACTCAATCTAAAGAATTATTACCATTTGTATCACTTGCCCCTCCTACTAGATTGTATGCTCTCCTAACCCTATTGTACTGAAACTGTATTGTAACTGTACTGTCTCCCCCTATTTTGTAAAGCGCTGCACAAACTGTTGGCACCATATAAATCCTGTATAATAATTATAGCAAGATGCAACAATATTCAGAGGGGGGTTTCAACTAAAGTGTAGTTCCACGTTTTGCAGTAACATTTGAGGAAAATCCTCTATATGTTATGTGTTCCTATTCACACACATTCCTACATACAGTACCTAAAAAAATTATCTTTTAACCACCTGCTGTCCAGCCGTTGTAGTTAAACGGCTGGACGGCAGCTTCTTGAATGCGGATGGGTGTTTTTAAAATGTCCTTTCCCACCCCGCTCGTGCCGTCGTTAGGCGGTGCTCTCAAGCGGGAAGTCTGCATGAAATGTAAACAGCCAGCGATGGCTGTTTACATACAAGCATTCCGGCATCTGTAGAGACGCCCGATTGCTTGTAATATGCGTGCGAGTGTGCACCTCCCCCCACCATTGCAGTCGGCACTGGCGATCCCGAGCTCCGCTGTGCCCAGTGCGAGCCCGTCACTGGCACAGCGGCTCTGTGACCGGAGATCAAGGAGAGATGAGTACACAGTCTCCCTCTGATCTCCTCCCCATTGTGGAAATGCAGGAAGTGATGCATATTACATCAGTCCTGCATTGATCTGTGACTCTCCAGCATTCATCTGTCACTCTTCGGCTACAGAAGCCGGAGAGAAGCTGGTGAAGCAGATCTCTGCTTCCTCAGCTTCTCTCGGGGGTCCCAAAGTGACATTAGGGGTCTTACAGACCCCTGATGTCTCCATAAAGAGGACCTGTCACAGTAAATTGGCTATCACATAGGGGGCTTGTTATCCCCTATGTGATAGCAATAAGGTTAAGTGAGAAAAGGTTAAAAAAAATTATAGTTACCAAAAAAAAATTAAAATGTCACATATAAAAACAGTAAAAAAAACAAAAACCCAAAGTTTTTTTGACCACCTACCATCCACCGAACGTACAGAAACAGCCGGGCGGCAGTCTGCTGGATGCGGGT
This sequence comes from Nanorana parkeri, assembly GCF_000935625.1. Lineage (NCBI taxonomy): Eukaryota > Metazoa > Chordata > Amphibia > Anura > Dicroglossidae > Nanorana > Nanorana parkeri. The sequence goes on along the minus strand of NW_017306451.1, from coordinate 1,149,013 downwards.
GGGCGTCTTTAGATGTCCTTCGTGCTCTCGTGCACACGAGTGGGAAACCGCTAGAATTGTAAACAGCCAGCGATGCCCGTTTACATACAAGCGGTCCGGCGTCTGTAGAGACGCCCGATCGCTTGTACGATGCATGTCTCGCCTCCCCCCTCCTTACCTCTCTCTCCTTGTGGTCGCCGTCTCCACGATTCCGGGCCTCGATCCTGGATGGGCGATGTGGCTCTGTGCACTGAGAATGGAGGAAGGTCAGTACACAATCTCCCTCCGCTCTGCTCCCTGGTCTCTGAATGCAGGAAGTGATGTTTATTACATCACTTCCGCATTCCTCTGTCACTCTAGGGTACAGAAACACAGAAACCGGAGAGAAGCTGATGAAGCAGATCTGTGCTTCATCAGCTTCTCTGGGGGTCCCTAGGTGACATCAGGGGTCTTAGAAACCCCTGATGTCTCCATAAAGGGGACCTGTCACTGTAATTTGATATCACATAGGGGGATTCTTATTCCCCTATGTGATAACTTTATCGTTAAGTGTAAAAACAAACAAAAAAAAAGTAAAAAAAAAAAAACAACAACATTGGTCACAAAATAAATACAATTTACACACACACAAAAAAACCCCACAAAAATGTTTTAAAGTCCCCCACCCCCACATAGATACGCAAAAAATGCGTTAGGTACCCCTACACGCAAATACAATGATTTCTCCAATTACGCAAAACTTGTTACATATCACCGCGAACGTCATAGTGAGGGCAATAATTCTAGGGCCATCAATCACTGATAACACTAAACTCATAAGCGTTAACAGCTTTTAAAGCGTTGCCTATGGTTAAAAAAAGTGGTTAAAAAAAAAAAAATCATATATTTTAGAGGCCTTTGTGCAGATTCCAGGCTACTCTGAGGAGTTTGAAAGTGAAAGTAGAGGGCCAGACTGAGCTTCCTTTCATTAACCTACAATACCTAGAAGCCTTTAACTCTGTGTTGGGACAGACAGTGTTTAAATTTAGTTTACAACTGATAATGATCTCTGCCAGCACAGTACAGACAGGGTTCATTAGCATAAACATAACTTTACACAGCCCCCTCTACAATATTACACAGGGCCGGTGCAAGGATTTTTGCCAACTCATGCGATGGTGCATTTTGCCGCCCCCCCCCCTGCCATGAAAAACATTGACAACGTTTTCCATTGTCGATTTTAATCGACTAATTGTTGCAGCTCTATATTATTGCTGGGATTTGTAGTCCTCTATAGCTGGTTGTATTCTCCATTGCGCTGTATAATGATTATACTGCGCAATGCAGATTACCACTGACCAGTTATAGAGGAACTACAAATCCCAGCAATAATACATTATACAGCGCAATGGAGAATACCAGCAGCTATAGAGGAACAACAAATCCCAGCAATAATATATTAACCAGCCTGTATAATGTATTATTGCTGGGATTTGTTGTTCCTCTATAGCTGCTGGTATTCAGCATTGTGCCGGTGTATTATACAATGCACAATACAATACACAATATATTATACAATGCACAATACAATACTGTATTGTATTGTGCATTGTGTATTGTATTGTGTATTGTCAATACAAAATACAATATTCAATGCACAATACAATACAAAATAATACAATACAATGCAGCATACCACGTGCACTTTGTCTTTGTTGCATTACATACCGCTCCCACTTCAGCCAGCTACCGATCCAGATACAAGTCCTCCGATGTGTCTGGTCTGGGGTGGGTCACCATGAGAGGGTGAACCGAAAACGCCTCCTCGCTCGGTTCCAACTTCCAAATGTGTGCACCGAGCGGCTCCCAAGTCCCTCAACAGGTCGCCGTCGCCTCCAGGATGACGCCGCACTGCCTGCTGGTCCGGTCCGTCCGTTGCTCCGCCTCCTGGCTGCAGCCCTCGCTCCTTCACATGCGGCTGAGCGGCCAGGGGAATCAGGGGCGGGGCCACTTACGTCACTCACTGACGTAGGAGGACGTAGCCAAGTCACTGAGGTGACTGCACAGGTCAGTGCCGCTGCGGCCCGGCGGGGACTCGTACTTCAGATGCCGCCCGCCCACAGCGGCAGCCCACACGCTGGTCTCGATCGGGCGACTGTCACTATCAATTTTCCGCCCTGTTCCTGGCGCCGTAAGGCAAGTGCCCATGTTGCCTTGCGCTAGCGCCGGCCCTGTATTACATAGGGAGGAAACCAGGTAGCAATTAAAATATAAGCAGCATTTTTTTTCCAAGTTATGCTATGTGAATGGGAACATATAACAAACATAAAAGAGGTGTTATCCCAATTTAGCTGCAAATGTGGAAATACACTTTAAAAGGATAACTATGAGGTGAGTGCTTTTCACTCATCCTCATAGTTCTAGCCGACCTGCGACAATGAAACTGTCACAGGTCAGCTCAGTAGATCGGGAGGTGAGCGCACACATACCAGCGTTCGCTCACTCCTCGTTCCTGTCACGGCTCTAGGAGGGACTGGATTCCCCCCTTCCCGCTCCGATCCTCCAGCGCTGACTGGCGGAACGGACGGGGGAGGAGGTGGGTACAGCTGGCTCTGCCTCTAGATAAGCAGAGCCAGCTGTCACGCAGCTGGGCGGATCCAGACATAATTGTCGGGATCCGTTTCAGTTGCGGCTGTAGCTCGCGGTATACTGAGCTTAGGGTGACGGGAGGATGCTAGTTTGTGTCCTCCCGTTACCCTGAGAACTATGGGGAAAAGCCCTAACCCCATAGTTTTCCTTTAAGGTGGACTTTAGACATGTAATCTGCTCACCCACCACCCATAAGCAACAATGCCACACGCTAACCTCTTGTTTATGTCAAATCTGTAATAATGGCTACTTAGAGATTAGCAAATGCCTAATGATGACTGCGATGAAAGAACCACTCAACAACAGATTGATGGTGCATTCCTAACTTAGCGGTCAATGACTGGATGTGAATTTCGTTGCAGACACATTCTGACATTTTGGGAATACCTCTAGGAGCAATAAAAGCCACTTGTGAAACTTCTTACTCAAATACTTACTTAATAAACAGGAAAAGATATGCTTCCAGATATATGTATGGGTACACGTAATGCATCTCTCATAGAAGAAATCTCACAGTCATTAAATTTAAATGTACCAACAACAATCTCGGTTTTCATTTGTGACTTCAGCTCTTGATCCATCCAAAATACCATGGCTGTGGAACGGATGAGTACTTAAATGGATACTCCACACAGATCTTCTCTGAGATTGATGTAGGAAACATGTACTTTAAAGTGACACTAAACTCAGGAGTTAAATCTTAAAAATGCATTCAAGTACCTGTGTGTACGTGTGTGGCTACATTACAACACACACAGGGACCATGGGGAAACAAAAATAGTCGCCCTCCAGAAGGAAGAACAGTGTCAGCTCCAAGTCAGAGATGATTTGAGGATCTACAGCTGAGTGATACACAAATAAGATACATTTTTGTTAATAGTTAGGATACGTGAATGCATTTTTAAGATTTAACTCCTGAATTTAGTGTCACTTTAATATCTAGCTGCTTGGGGCAATACCGTGCATGCCTCCCACGAAAAAATGGCATTTACAGACATGTTCCTGCTTTTGTAGAAGTTAATTCACATTAGTTTACTAGGCAGCATTGCATTCCAAGTTGTACTTAGTACACCAAGAGGACAATTATGTTGCTTTTTTTGCCAGGCACAGCATTACTGTAACTGTACAAGGTACCAAGCTGCAGTCTTGTACATTCCAGTTTAGTAATATTTGTGGTGATTAAAGTTTAACATTAACACAGGGTAATACTTTACCTGTAAAGCAGCACTGTTGTGTAGTGTTTATGAA
>NW_017306451.1:1136495-1145145 GCF_000935625.1 Nanorana parkeri | reverse complement strand
GCACCTCTAAAAATATATATATATATATTTATAAAGAATGTTTGGTAAAGTAGAACTATGTCCTCCCATGACCCTTAAGAGAATTATGGGGAAAAACACTTACCCACAGTTCTCTTTAATGCAAGAATTTTCCAGTATAACATGCCAGTGATCTATGCTACTTTTGAAAAATAGCATTCAATAACATTTGCAAAAATAAAATGTTTGAGGCTGAACTTCAACCTACCCTTCAGTCTTTCACAGTTTTACAGGCTCCTCTCCCGGCCTGAAATGGTTCTCTCCGATTTCATTGTACACTGTGAGCTTCTCTCAATGTGCATCATAAGTTGCAGCCAATCAGATACAGTCGGCCTCAGTTTCTAGCTGGAGGGCAACCAGCATCATCTAGCCTTTCCTTCCCAGCTGAACTGTCCCTTGCCCACCCATTTCATTCAATGGATTTGAGTTCTGTCAAACATGGAGGCTCAGCAGGCTCATGTGGGTATTACCTTGGTTTTCAGGAAGCTATGTGCAGCTCTTCCTGCCAGTTATGAGCTTTCTGCATTGTACAGAGAAGCACAGAGACCCAGTGGTCATGTCACAGGGTCTAAAATAAGGTATGTAATGAAAACAGAGACATTTTATTTAAAAATTTAATTTGCATGTTGATGAAGGGGTGGAGGAATGAACAAAGGAAGGCAAAATCAAGCAGATTAAATTTCAGCTTTCAGCAATATAAATGAAATGACTACTACTTGGTCTTATGCCTCTGTGACATGAACAGTGCAGTTACCCTTTAGGTACATCTACTAGTGACTAGTGGGCTGCTGGGAAGCACCATGCACGTAGCATACACAGCCACATGTGGTTTGAGGGCTGCTGGTGGGGATCCACTGCTAAATCAGAACTACAGCTGAGACAAAGTGTAGATCCTCAGGAATTTTCTGATTGAATAAATGTTCTGATAATGTGATCTGCTCTTCTTACAAGTCCGTTAGACACATATAAGAAAACAAAAAAACATACCTTTTTCTCTACTTCTTCCATTAGTTCTACTATATCATATGGCAAGTCTTTTTTGTAAGGCACAGGATAGCGGCTAATTGGCCTGGATGAGTCCGAGTCAGTTCCATAGCCTTTTATTCCCCAAACTGCTCTGGCTAATCTCCAATTCCCATGAGAAACATTTATTGGAAAGTTCTGAAACACATTTAGAGAATGTAAATTCATTTTTAGCTTAATAAGCAAAATCACACTATAATCTGTGGGTTTTAAAAGGCAGACATGCAATCTCAACTTAACATGCTATATTGTATACATCATCCTCTTGAATATGATAAAAGGTACAGAGACATGAGGCAAACATATTCCTCTTCAAAACATGGTTGGTTTAAAGGGAATACATTGAGGGAAATTTATCAAAACTGGGGCAGACAGAATCTGGAGCAGTTGCCCATAGTAACCAATTAGCTTCTCTCTTTCATTTTCAAATCTTAACTGAACAAACTGAAGAGAGAAGCTGATTGGTTACTATGAGCAACTGCTCCACATTCCGTCTGCTCCAGTTTTGATAAATTCTCCCCATAGTGTTTTTTTTAGTTGGGTAAATAGTTGATAATAAATATTGCACAACAATATTATGTTCTTATTGTAGAGGTCAACTTCAAACCTAGAGCTTGTAGAGAGGTAGTCCAGATGCCAAGGTGCATTTATGGGCTTCCTGTACTTGTCTATTTGTCTTGTCACCACTGCATTAAACATAAAGCAAAAAAGGTTCCCTCACAGGGGTCCATGTCAGCACAATCCAGTACACAACCACATAATAATCCTCCTGGCTAGTTATGACATCATTTGGGTCTGCTTAGACCTGCATCCTGCTCCAGCATAGCCTGCACGCAGCCGCTCTTTCTAAGGCTAGGTTCACACCTAGGTGACACCTCACCGCGCGACAATCGTGCACGATTCCGCGCGCATTGCCACGCTGTCAGGAATCACCAAGGTTTGAATTGATCACGCTGTGGGTGCCATTATTTTCTAATAGCACCCCAGTAACATCGGGCGGATCAGGCGTTGTCTATCACACAAAAAGGTACATGTACCCTTTTTCCGCGATTTCCGTGCGGATGTCACCCCATTGAAATCAATGGGGCTGCGCGGCAATAGCTGCCTGCATTGTACAGGACCGCGCGATCCCTGCACGCGCGTCCCGGGTGTCTTGCGGTGTTATGCAGTTGTGAACCTAGCCTAACACACCAAATACTCCTGCTCATCCCAGAGGAAACTATACACAGGGTTTGAAACCTGTGACTGGGGATTCCTGTGGCAAGAACCTTCAGATTTTTGCAGCCAGAATACCAGGTGTGTCCATACAGATGTGGCTGCTGTGCCCATTCAAGTGAAGGACAGGCTGACAGCGTGTGCATCCGTCAGTGGCTGTCCACATGTAATCATACATGGAACGATTACTTGTAGTTCGGGATAAACGTTTGTCCCTGGGATCTCTGCTGGTAAATCTTGGAAGTCTCTCCCTCCAATAGAAGAAAAGTAATACTTACCTGTCTGTTCTGCTTGTACATCGAGTCTTTGCTTTCTTGAAAAGCTAAGTTAGCTGGAGAATCTTCAGCATCCAACACACTTCCAGGAGTGTTGAATGTTGGGTGCCACCCGTGCATACTGTAGTTCTACCCACCTTCCATAAACATCACTACAGGAAAATTTCTTATGTGTCGACAGAGACTCTTTGACAGCATATGCTAGAATTTATTTTATCTTTAGCCAATAAGCTGTGCTTATGGTATATTGGGCTGTTGCTGTGTACTGCAGTGTCCTTATAGTCTCTCATAAATGGTAGCTGGTGATTTCTATGGTCTCCTGTAACATAATAGCCTTTAAAGGTCTGTGTATAATGTTGGTAGTCATTAAAGGTCTCAAGGAAGTAAGAACATGTCTTTGCATCTTCATATTTTTATGTCAGTTATGAAGAATTGTTTTAGATTCTCCTTAAGTCCCTCAATCTGTTGAGGCAACCCTATTGCTTTGAAGTTGATGTTTACCTGAGTGTTATGGTGAGGGCACAGTTCCACATTTAAAGGGGTTATTTTATAGAAAAGGGATTAACCTGCCTGCCGCTGATCTTCGCTCTTTTGAAGAGCTAAGATTGTTGAAGAGTCTGACACTTTGGTGTGTATCGAATACCTGGCCGATTACTGTGCTTTGTGGCTCCTTCAGCTGGCCCCTATGTCACTACTGTGTTCTGCAGTGATATAATGGATGGTGTGTGGAACCACAGAGCAAAGCAGGGGACCAGGCATAAGACACATCATTAAGTGCCAGATGCTGAAACTTCTTCAGAAAAAAAAAATGGAGAACCCATCACTTCCAACTTGTGTGAAGTGTGCTTGGTAAAGGAAATCAAATTCCTTATTCTGCATGAAAGACACCCTTTGAAAAGATTTTTTTTGTTTCATTTTGACTGTGATGCTCTACAAAGACACCCCATCTCTGTTGTGCAGATAGGTGCCCATTGGCTCTTGGGAGTCCTGTATCCTGCATTACCTTTCTACCAACTGCCATTTCAAACCAAACCCTGTCAGTTTAAAGCCCCGTTCACAATGAGCGGTTCGCAAATCGCGCGTTTGTCGCGCATTTTGCGCAAATGCTTGCATTGAGCAAGCTTGAATCGCGGCTAAATCCGCTCAAAAAAGGGTCCTGCTGTAGCGACACACGACCCGCGACAGCAGGACCCTTTGCCCAATTTAGAAGCATTGGAGAGCGATATCGCGCGGTAAATTGCCGCGATATCGCGGGAATTACCGCGCGATAAATCACTCAATGTGAACGGGGCCTAAGGGTACTAGAAATCTACACTGTTCTTCATTTTCACTATACAATTGAATACCTCTAGCAACTGTGTAGAGCTAGAACCTATGCAAAAAAAATCAATGTTATTGATATCTAGTCAGATAGGCCCTCACATGTTGTTAAATGTGTTTGATCTAACACCTCAGAGTCTGCTGTGAGCATGGCAAGCTTAAGAAAGATTGCTACTTTGTATGATCCTAATTGGAATAGTGGAGCCTTTCTTACCTTTCTGTGCTTGAGCAAAATAGGTAATATAACCCTAGATAGATATTGGCAAAACCAAAGATTGTGCAAACAAATTGTAACATGTGTGCACCACAAACTATAGGTGACTTTCAAACACTTTTTGCTCGCTGGGATTTGCTGATGCTCTCAACACCAACTGAAATGATATGCATTGCACAGTCTCAGGCTCTCTTTACTATTTATCCACCATCACATACATAGGAGTCGGGGTCAGTTAAAGCATATGACCAGCCAAAACATTTTGCCTTCGTTTTGGATAGAAAGGGGAAGAGCTAGGACACCCGTTTACCTTTTTACTGCTATCTTGTCCTCCACTAGAGAGGTTTACCCCTCACTTTACCCTATATACCCTGTTCTGCAGACAACTTTGCACCAAACAGGAAGATGGAAAAAGTGCAACAGATGCCTCCATCTACACTAAATTGTGTGGATGAAGGAATCTCCCACTGAGCCAAGCTTCAGTATCTTGCTAGTCGGCCCTGCTGGCTGTCAAAATACCTGAACAATCTGATTGGATGCAGGCATTGTTCAGGTATTTTAAGAGCCAGCGGGGCCGACTAGCAAGATACCGAAGCTTGGCCCAGTGGGAGATTCCTTCATCCACACAGTTTAGAATAGATGGAGGAATCTGTTGCACTTTTCCCATCTGAGCATAGAAAATCTGGAGGTTTATGGCCAGCTTAATAGTGACGAGCCTGGAATTGGTGCGAACCCAGTTTGCCTGAATTCGTTAAAGCCTGTTTAAAAGTGTCACCAACACCTAACACACACACACACACACACACACACACACACCCTTCCACTGCCCAATCAGTTGTGGCAGGCGCATTCCCTGCCCTGCAGCTATACATCAGAAAAGGAGCAGGGAATGCCCCGTCACAACTGATTGGCCCGGGGGTAAGGGGTGGCAGCCACAGTTTTGATCAAAATTGGGGCAAACAAGGTTTGCACCAAGACAAAGGTCATCACTACTCTCCAACAGCAACAGACAGAAATAATGTAAATACTTTTTTGGGGGTTTGTAGAAAAGTAGAAGGCTAGAACCCCTAGCAGTTTTTGGTTTGTCTGCTTCCCTGTTGCACACCAGTCTGGTAAAACCATTGTCAGCGGGATAGAAAGTAAGGATAAATCATCAAACGTTGTCCCAGATAACGATAAAAACTGGACAGGAGTTCTAATCTTTCCCACCTTGTAAGACTAGTAAGTTTTTGGCTTGACATACACTTTAAAAACCCCAGTTTAAGTCTGCAGCTAACGTTTAAAAGGTCTCTTGCTGAGGGTTATAGTGTCTCATATACAGATTCACATTTAAAATGTCATTACAACCTGCAGGCACACGATCTATGATCTAAAGTGCAGGAGCTTATCTCTGCATTCTGAAGGGACTAAAAGGAATGATTTGTTGAAAATGTCCAGGCTTCTTGCTTCTTCATACGATTACTGCTCTTATTCTAATGAGATCTGCTACCTTTTGGTACTGATTACCTACTCTTGGTAGAAGCTGTGAAAATGCAATTCATAATCAGGGTATATGTGCACCTTTACCTTCATACTGCTGGTTTTGTACAGCTCCAAGAACTTTTACCTACATGTTTCAGAGAAGTGTAGGTATTTATGATAGGTGTCATGTGTTTTAAGTTTTCTGGGTCCTACAAATCTTACAAAGTAATAGCACAGGAAAGAAAGAGTTATTTTGTTCTGGTGGCATTATAGTAACTTTTATACTACAATTGTGTGTTACAGCAAAGGTTGATTGTAGCTAGCTAGTAGTGTCAGGTGCCCTGTGTACTCACAGCAGAGAGGCTGAACCTGCCAAGCTTCATAAAACTGCTGATTACTCTCATGGTGATGTGATCCAGTCAGCTCTCCCAGCCTGTGTGCTCAGCTAGTGTTTCCTAGTTCAGGGTCACGCAGCAGAATCCCTCCTCCATGTATGAACTGCATCCTCCCCTCTCTGCTGCGCACACCCACACAAACTGCTCTCTGACTGGTTCTGCCTTGCATGTTGCTTTTTTTTTTTTTTTACAGCAAACGGATCCATTTTCTGGTCTTTACAATTGCAGGAGGAACAAATTGTTTCCTTTTTTCATTTTTATTTCCACATGGCCACATTTCTGTAATGATTTATGTGTTTATACTTTTTTTTTTTTTTCCGGCCACAGGGAGGACATCAAAAGGGTCACTCCCTGGTGGTCAGTCCACAAGAACGGGACAATGCGCGACTCAACAACTGTGGGAAGGGTGGGATGCGGTACAAAAAAATGGTCGATCCTAGAGAACGAGTGGTGTGAGTTGGAATAGAAGGTGTATTCTCTGGCGGAAGGGTGTAGTTCCCTCCAGCAATCCACTAATGAGTGTTGGGAAAGGAGTGTCTACGGAAGGCTCTAGAATTTTCAGAGGGTGAAGCGCTCGTCGTCGTTCGGTCTAGACTCGGGTGGGGTGTTTATACTTTTTTGACTCTTCGGTTGTTAAATATTATTATTATTATTATACAGGATTTATATAGCGCCAACAGTTTGAGCAGCGCTTTACAATATAAGGAAGACATTACAATTACAATACAATTCAAGACATGATGGTAAGGAGGGCCCTGCCCATGAGAGCTTACAATCTAAAATTATTATTATTAGTAGGGAAGCACTGATACCGGTTTTTCAGTGACATGGAGGCGGCTTCCCGGGCAATCTGATTGCGGCTTCCCAGCCAATCAGCATGGAGCCAGCCAATCAGGAAGCCGAGAGGTGGGTCACTACTCGCCGCCCAGCTTCCGGATTGCACTCGAAGCTGGCTCCATGTTCCCCTTCCTCTGACCGGAAGATCCAGTATCAAAGAAGGTATCGGAGCATTTGGACGAGTACGAGTACTCACGCAAATACTCAGTATCGGCACCGATACTAGTATCGGTATCGGTGCATCCCTAGTTATTATCATGATATATGATGTACATATAAGGGAAAGAGATTTTATGTGGGCTCTAAAGAAATTAATTTCAGTGCAGTTGCTTCTGAAAATGCTGGTTGCCTGGTTGGTAGCCTTATAATAACTTTTATACTACAATATGTAGTATATTACTACAAATTATGCCCCCCGCCCAACCCCATTCATTTATATTGCCCTGTTCACATCTGAGCGTTTTGCAATAAGCAAAACGCCTGTCACTGGAAAAAGTACAGGAGCTTTTTTTTTTTGGCATATTACAGCTTGTTCTGTCCCCATAGACGCAATAGGAAATGCTTAAAAACGCACATTTGCTGTGTTTTTGCACATTTTTATGCGCGTTTGTTTATTAACATCAATGAGCTACAATCTGCTCACAAAAACGCGTGTTTTGCCGTGTCCGCATAAAACGTGGATCAGAAATGTGTGTAAAAACACGCAAAAACGTTGTCGCCTAGGTGTGAACCCAGCCTAATGCTGATTTAGTAGTGTCAGTGTTTATCAACCTTAATGAGACCAGGCCTGGTATAGTCTTCCAAAACCTTCATAACAGGGACAGGAGTAAGAATTAATGGATTACAAGTGCTGGGAAGTCACCGCACTTGTATTCCATTGAAAACTACAAGTCCTTCTGTCGTGGTGGCTGATGGGATTTGTAGTTCCTCCCTTCACAGAGCCAGTCAAAGGGTTTGTGAATGTATGACAAGGCTGTATGGTCAGAGCCATGAACAGCTGCACCAAATAAAATAAAAAAACACAGCAACCTGCGGGGAGAAGAACTTCATGATTCAAATAAGTGGTGGGTGGGGCTAAATATGGATTTAACATGACACATGGTCAGCTGTGAGCCAGGGATTGGGAGGGTATATTGGTCAGGGAGACATGCAATGTTTTTTGGAGTTTGCTGCCCTGCAAAAATATATCACAAATGGAGGAGTGCCTGTGCCATAACTGCTGCCACTGATTGGGCTAGGAGAAGGGGGTGTGTGATGGACTACCTGATACCCAGACATCCCAACCTGTAAAACTTTATTTCAAGGAGGTGCCCTTCTCATTTCAGGGAGGTAGCCTTTCTGTTTTGTTCTTTTTTTTATTTTGACAATGGCCGCCGTTAGAATAAAAAAAAAAATACACATATAGCATGGGAATGAATGGCTAGGCTGTTATTGGCTATTTCAATTTGCAACAGTCAATAGCAGGCTGGCTACTGCACCCATCCACTGTTGCTGTCAATCAGCAGAGGAGGACCTGAATGAGAGCTGAATGATTCACAGCAGCAGTGGGTGGGTGCAATAGCCAAAATTTCATAAAAATTCCGGTGTACACACAGGGAATGCATTTAATCCTTGCAGCATCAACCTTGGTTTGTAACTAAAACCACAAATCATTGCAAACAATTACCACTCAGTAAGGGACAGAATTGCTGAAAAGTAGTTACTGCACTCACCAAGAGAGCGTGATGTATAATTAAATGTATAATTAAGTTAAAATAAAATGGAACCCAAACGCCGCACCAAAGAACCTCCCCAGGTTTAAACTTTGGCATTGTTGCCAAACATGCACACTCACGCATTCTCTTACAACTACTGTCCCCATGGCGCTGCATTGAATTCAACGGCACCGCTTC
>NW_017306451.1:1125691-1134862 GCF_000935625.1 Nanorana parkeri | reverse complement strand
GCCTGCAGTGTGATCGGACGCGTGGCAAAACTTTACCTGGGTTCCGTTCCACTGCAAACGCAAAAAATAGGGCTTGCTGCCTCCAGCATTACTCAGCAAGTATTCCTCTTTCACAAACCTTTCTACAACCTTCCTGTATATCTCTGCACAGCAATCAATCTAAGTATAGCCAACTGGAAATATTGTAATCTTTCCTCCATTCTAATGATAATTTATATCAAGTGGACCCATATTATGTTGAACTACTTCCTCAGACTTGGTCTCTGATCTTATTCACAATAGCTGGTGCAGATTACTCCCACATACAAGCGGTTAATACAAGAGCTGTCACCTGCTTTTAACAAATGGGAAAACTCATCTTAACTCATGGTGTGCAGCTTTGTCCTAGGCAAGGCAGCAACGCCGCCCTCAGCGAATCTGCTGCTCCAGGCAAACGCCTTGTTTGCCTCGCGGCAGATACGCCCCTGGCTATCACCACTTAAAAACTTTGGAAGATATGACTTTACTCATAGTCTGCCCTGCAAGGCAATCCTAAATACACATTGCATGATAAACACCGGTATGACAAGTTAATTTGCTGGTAACTTTCCGGGATAAATTGTTTCTCTTATGGGTGTTGGAGAGCCGCTATCTTATATCGGGAGACTCCCGGAACGTAGGGGAAAGTTGGCATGTCTGGATACCCGACTGGATATCTCCGTCTTAAGCCTGTTCCCTGGGTGCTGGAACCAGAAGCAAGTGAATATAGCATGGGCTTACCCCAAGAAGCAGACAATACTGACTTTGGAGTGGAAGCATGAACTGGTTTATTGAAGAAAGCACACAGAGTTTATACCTCACAGAATCAGAGAAGAGTTCAGTGTGTTACATTGAACAATCCCCTCCCCTAGACAGCCAGGTCCCGCATTGGAATTCTTTAAGTACATACACTCTTTGATCCTAATGAATGTCCTTAATTAGATGAGAGCTTGATCCCATCATCCCAAACAATGGCCACTCCAGACAGCCTGCTGCATTCACAAAATTATGTTTAGCAGAGATGGTATCCAAACAAGATGGAAGTCCGGATGGTTCAAATCAAGTCAAATAGTGAAAAGCTAGTGAAAAGCAAACAAATAGTGAAAAACAAACAAAGTTCTCTGGGGTAATAAATCTCTGTAGCCCTAGGTCCATAGTCAGAAGGAAGGAGGCTAGCCCTCAGGCTACTCCAGCAGCCCCAGTGACGGTTCAGTCTGTCAAAGGGTGGCGTTCATAGTTTTGAGCGAACTTGGGTAGAATGGGTTCACACCAAGCCCAGCCTCATTTCTATTGTGTAGGACGGGGTGAGGTGGCAGGAGAAGCAAATACTGTTGTTGTGGGAGAAGTGAGAAGAATTTACTGTGAGGTGGAGTGGAGGGTGCTGGCAATTTGTAATGAGCTGGAGGTGATGGAATGTGCTGGGAGTGGGCGTGTGAGGAGTCTGGGGAAGGATATGCTGGGGTGGCTACAGTGCTGCTGGCACGTCTGCTGAGGTGCGAGATGGAACTTGTAGTAACTTTATCTTATTGTTCCCAGACCTTGATGCCCTGGCTGTGTGGGTGGAGCCAAACAGAGCTGAGCTAAAAGGTAACAGAATCTCCCAAGAAGATGCACCCAATGATTCAGGTAAGGATGGTGTGGGTTTTGGGTAGGGGCATGTGATCATGTATTATGTTACACCCTAAACATGAAACATGGACCAAAAGGTAAGCTTAGGGATCGCAGAGGCTGCTGTTGACACTGGCTCTGTACCCCTGTGACATTTCCAATCAAGAAGACATATATACAGTTGGAGACTTCAAAATCATTGTTGCTAGTCACAGTTCCCCCTTTAGGGCTTGTTCACACCAAATGCAGACCAGATCTGCATGACTTTCTGCACATAGTGCAGTGTGTTGTACCGTGTTTTTTGCCGCGTTTTTGATGCGTTCCGGGCCGTTTTTGGTCAAAATGGGGTTTCAGGGCGTTTGCATGCGTTTTTGATGCGTTCCAGAGCAGCTAAAATAGGGCTTGCTGCAGTTTTTTTTTTACATGCTCTGGAACTGAACTCTGCGGTGTGAACTAGAGCCCCTAATACCATTGAAATACATTGGATGCAGTTTTGATCCGGTCTGTAACTGCTCTGCTCTGCTCTGCTCCTGGAACGCGCTTGGTGTGAACTATCCCTTACTGGTTGGGGAATTTGTTTAGCTGTCTTAGTAGTGTAGATTTATTGCCCCCAACGCTTCTGGTCATCCTGGCCAGCACTGAATGTAACCCTATGCCTAATGCAGTGTTCCTCAGGCTGCCTTCTCAGCTAAAAACTGACAGCTACTTGTAATTCTGGAAATAAATCTCACAGTTTAAATACATTTCTATTATAGTTATAGAGCAGTACCAACAATTCTCCATAATATAAAATCTTGTTTTACTTTTTGTTTTTTACTTTTTACTGATAACTACACCACCCCTTTCAGCACTTGCTTGCTGTGGCGGTGGGAGGGATTAGCCTAAATTCACACCTAAGCAGATGCGACCATGCACACACTTTGAAGTTTGTTTTTCACACATCAACATATCAACATGCATGGTGTTAGGGTAGCCCATTCATTTCAGTGGGCAGCCCTGCACACCTTAATCGCACAAAACAAGTACGGACAGACTTTTTCTCAAGACAACCTCAGCCAGTGTGCACCCGCCTTTCTCTCTAGTGCTGCTGTGAAGGAGCGGTGATATTGGGTTATGGAAGTTAGATTTATTATCCTAGTTTATGTTTCGTTCCTAAATGCCTTCGCAAGGAGAATTTTCTCTAATTTGTCTCTGCTTCTTAACTGTCCCCAAATTGTCGCAAGCTTGTTGGGAACCTCCTGGATGACAGCTGAATAGTCCCAATGTGAACCTCCTGGATAACAGCTCAATAGTCCAGATGTGAACAAGGCTTACAGTGAGGTCCTAAGATCTGAGATGCAGAAAAACACTGGAAAACTACTGAGGAATGTTAACTGGAAAATTAATGTTGAAATTTAACTCCCTGCTCTCATGCCCCCATGTTCACTGACAACTTGTCCGCAGCTCTGGTTCCTAGTAATGTACTGACTATCCTCAGACATCCCAATCTGCAAAACCTTATTTCAGGGAGGTGCCCTTCTCATTTCAGGGAGGTACCTTCTCTGTTTTTTTTATTTTTATTTTGAGAGTGGCCGTTGGCCACCGTGCACTTGTGTAAAGGTGGCTGTGTGTGATGAATTGCAGCGCAGGGAGCTCCCCTCCACAGCTCAGCCAGCAGCCAAAATTACGAAGTGTGCCACTCACCTTCCCTGCCCCCTCCACAGGCGTCTTCTATCGGCTCCCCCCGGCACTAATATTTACATGACAAGGTGTCTGCCGAGCTAGCTCTGGGACCTTTGCCTCCAGCCAATCACAGGCTGCCTTGCCGTGCCTAAACCCCTCCCACTGAGCAGCCACGAAGTTTTTTCTCTTACAACTTAAACTTTATTCATACTCAGCAGAAGCCGAACTAGTGAGCGCAGCAGACTCGGGATAAAATGTCTCTCTTGCGGTCGTCCGGGACCCGCTATCTAATAGCGGCTGACTCCCGGAACGTCCGGGAGACTTGGGATGTCTGTATCCTGGATGCTCTTCTGCTATCTATCCCTAATGTCTGTGACATTAGGGTTCACTGGGGGCCCACATCGAAATTTGGCTATGGTGCCCCATGATCTGTAGTTACACCCTTGTATGAAGTGTTACATTACTGCAATATCTTTGTGCATGTCCCTACCAGTACCGGACATGGTTTTAAAGGAAAACTGTAGAGAGCAAAACTATTGGAACTACTGTTATCACCATATTCTAAAGAAACTAATTGCTTAGCTGTCTGGCTTCCATGTTTTGTTCACTAACCCAAATGAGTGGTGACTTTACTGGCTAAGTACTTAAGGTGATTCACAAGAAAAAACATGTATCTTGATCAGTACCTATGCATGTGATGGTTTTGAATGACATGCATGGACAAAAAGACAGAAGTGAGTGGTTTAGTTTGCGTATCATAAAGTGCCCTGTTAGTGTACAATTTTAAATGTTACAGTGAGAGGGCTTTTCTCTATGGAGATGGTTGCTATAGTGACTAGTCAGGATTATTATTATGCCAATAGATCACATTAAATTAACTTAAATAAATAAAGCTCTGTCTTGAATTTGGAAATAATGGCTAACATACAAACATACAGGAGAACCGTTTCTTTGCCAATGTGAAATAACCATGCAAAAGCAATTCAGACCCCCTCATGTGTCTGCATTAGGGATTGGCAATCTGCCCAGGTTCTATTCATGGGGGTCCGTCAAATCCTGTGCAAAATTCACAAAAAGCTAAAGTTAACGTGCAATCCCATTGAAACGTAAGGAGGGGGGGAATCTTGGTGCAGAATTCTGGTCATTTTTAAGGCTAACAGGTGAGCTATCGTTGTCAAAAAAGGGCACAGGGAGTCGAAGACTGCCATGGGGAACATTTAACAAAAGTAGAAACATTTTTAAAATAATACTGTGCAATGAGGAGAGGTTCCTTGTAATGCGACTTCGAGGGCGACATGGAAAAAGCACCAATCCTTTAAATGCCTCTAAAGGATAAGTGCACTTTAAAAAACAAATGTATTTACTGTTTTATTTACCACGTTCTGATGTGCCTGGCCTCCATTGATTGTTTACATCCTGCGGAAGACATCTATTTCTCATGGCTGTGGCTGCAGTACATCCCCATTGACTTCTAAAGGGCTTGTCTACCTCTGTTTCCTGGCTGAGACATGAGCCCCATAGAAGTCATTGGAGAGGTACTGTGCAGGCATGGCCAGTAGAAGATGAGTGGTCAGAATGGGGAGTGGTGATGTCACTTTAAAGGGACCAAAAAGATACAATAAGTGCAATTTGTTTCAAATCCTTATCCTTTGAACTGTACAATTTTCACAGACCGCATCAGTGACACCGTATTCTGGCATTACATATTTTGGATGGGTCATTGATTTATAACTTTTACATTTAGCTTGGCTTAAATATAGTAGCATCACCTCCAATGTGATACATTTCAACTTGCTAATTCTTGAAGCTATAGTTTTACATTGCATGCTGGTTATGAGTCCATGATCTATCAGGACACACTGACCCTTCTTCATCATTGAATCATTTGATGCCCCCAATGCACAACTTTACATTTATAAACATTGATCCTCATTAGCAATATAAGTTGCCCAATATACCAATGCATCCAGGTTATCTAGTTAGTCAAAGACATCATCCAAATATTGTTTTCTACTACCTAGCATTGTATGATCTGCAAACATAAAAATGGTAGTTTAAATTCCAAATGCTCTATCATTTATGTATTGGTTTACAAATTGGTCTAAAACTGAACCATGAGGTACACCATTTACAACCACGGAAAATTCAGAGTATGATTAATTCATCAGGACTCTCTCTGAAAGAAAATAAAAAGATTTAAAATTAAGTGCAAAAAATCTTATTTTCTTTCTCTCTTTAAACTAGTTTTCTATCAATTTACTGAAATATCTAAACCTTTAGATTCTAATATGCACATTGACCATCTGTGAAGAGGTGTATCAAATGATGAAGCTAAGTCCAAATATACTAGATCAAAATCTACCCCTTTGTCTAGGTTTCGGCTTACATTCTCATAAAAGGAAAGTGGATTTGTTTGGCAAGGTTGATTTTTCCTAAATCCATGTTGGATATCCCTTAATATATTATTCTCTAACAGATTCTTTTGTACTGTATATGGTCCTTCATTAATCTGTTACATACTGTATCTTGCATGTTTTGTAAATGCATACACGTATGTATTTACAAAATATGCAGGATGCTTTCTCGGATGACCACATGTTACTAGTGATGCAATATTTACAAAAAGATAGTGGGCCTTAAAAGGTACCGAAAACACCACTTGTGATTCCATTAGATTAAAAAAAGATGTATTTGTACATAATCATTAAAAGCATAGAGATCAAAATCATGTTAAAAACACCTAAAAGTGTCCGGCTTTACATTGTAAGCATCTGCATTGGCATCCAAAATTAGCTACCTAAGAAATTGATACCGGCCTAATTACATAAATAACATACTGTAGGTTACTACTTGAGTCTATATATGGTTTAATGCAGATTGAGGCCCAAGTATTACCGCAGGTCGCTATTCCCTTATGCGTTTCACGCCAAATAAAGGGGCTTCCTCAGGAGAAGTGGATGCGCTACATGATTAGATAAATATACATTATCCTTCTGGTATATACAGTACATAATCAACACAGTGCTTGTAATAAGTATTCGTTTTTAGTTGTTGTGTTGTGTTTTGTATGTACTTCCAAGGAAACATGAACATACAAAGCAAGGAAATAATGAAATACAAAAGGATAAAAAGACAATCTTGCCTATATATTGTATACAGGCATTGTGGAATGAGGACAACAAGGTAATGAACTCAAACCAGAGTAAACTCCAACTGCAACTATTGGTGACCTATCCGAAGGCCGGTTACCCATGGGGAGCCTACAAAGGGATCACATACCTATAAATTACCAGTTACAAAAGTAACCACTGATTAGAGGTGATATAAAAAGCGACCCAAAAAAAAAAAGAATAGGGGATAAGAAACATTAAACCAAATGCTTCATCTAATAACTCAAAATAGATAAATGTAGTCACATACAAATGGCAGGAGACAGGCCAGCGCGCCTGTCAGCCCCCGCCGTATGTCCCTCTATAAATATGGCCGTCAGCATCCCGGCCAATCACATGACAGATCGTGACACCCACTGATAGCCTATTCAGTGCGCAAGCGCACTGAATGGTTTATCAGTATGCATCACGATCTGTTATGTTACCGCCCGGGACGCTGACGGCCATATTTATAGAGGGACATGCGGTGGGAGCTGATGGACACGCTGGTCTGTCTCCTGCCGGTTGTGTGCGACACTCTATATGTTCCTATTCATTCATATTTGGGGACACAGTAACTAAATACTATGTCCTCTGTAGTTTACAAACATTGGTGTGATTAGAACTGATCACACCGATGTTTGAGCAGTACATTGATGAATATTTACATATTTGCTGATCCTCCCAGCTCTCCATCCTGAGCCTCCCCATTCTCAATCCTGTGTCCGGTGTCTTTGGACACTGATAGCAGTCAATGGAGTGCAGAACCTCTGTGCAGTCATTAGATGGTACTGTGCCTGCCTTTCAGCACTTCCTCTAGCTGCTCCTAGCTGAATGGCGGCTCTGAGGATCCATCTCAGGGGAGTGAAGCCACGGGATGAAGCGGGACAGGCGAGGCTGAGTACAGCTTCTCTCGACCCCATTGGGCGCTGGATGGGATCTGTGTCCTCTCTGATCCCCACTGCTTCTACCAACACAGGCGGAGGATGTCAGGGAAACCAAGAAACCAGACAGAAACTTAGTACAGGTACAGGCTTAAAATATAAGTGGAGTTTATTGAAAACAACAAAAAACATAAAGGCAGAAACAATGGAGAAAGTCCAGGACGTCATCAGAGCCAAGCCACAGGTCAGAAGCCACCGTCAGGCGAACCAGGTTAGGGAACACTGAGAGCAGGATGAATGGAAACAAAACCAGAGTCAGGAACCAGGAAGAGATCAGGCAGTTCGAGTCAGGAACCAGGAGATCAGGCAACCATAGCCAGGACCATACACGGAAATAAGGAACAACAGCAGCGCACTTGGTTGATCAGAACAAACTGATGGTAAAATAGTGAGATGGTGTTTGCATCATCACTCTGAGACAGGAATTTGTGAGGAGCTTTGCAAGTAGTTGCAGAATGATTATGTTAACTTATTGGAGCATAAGAGGGTGCAAAAGAGAAACAACATTGCCAAAAACACTACACAAGCCATGCTGCAAGCAACTGGACAAGGAAGGGTAAGAAACCCTGAGAAAGGAGAGCAGCAGGGATTGGAGGGCACACAGACTGAAGCTTGCAGCCGGTGGACTGCTGGGAGGAGAGAAGCTGGGGATGCATTTTTTTACTACCGGCATTTTGCCCGATGGTACCATTTTCGTCCGAAATGTTTTGGTGGCTGAAATTTCGGTGCATCCCTACATGCTACTGCATTCGTCACTGTGAAATAGTACATTTACAGCAAATCTGTGTGAGAGATATAGGGGCTGCCATTGCTGGAATCATTATGAAAATGCCTGGTTTCTATGCTGTCATGTCCTGCTAGCTTCAATGCTTTCTTACTCATTAACCTGAGACGAGCATGCAAATCAGGGGTGTCAGAGGAATATCAGATATCCTTATCTGCATGCTTATTCCAGGTCAGTATTTCAGAAAGTGTAGATGCAAGAGAGCCAATATCAAGGGGTGTTTTTACCGTGAGGCAAACAAGGCGTTTGCCTGGAGCGGCACTTTGCAGGAGGGGGTGGCATTTTTCGCCCCTCTGCAAAGAGGAAAGCTGGCGACGGGCACACAAGATATGGCAGCCTAGGGTGGCTGTTAGTGGGGCCTGGCAACGAGCTGCCGGATGTAACAGGAGGCGTGGCAGGGGGAGACGGGCACCAACCGGCAGAGGCTGCGGGCAGCTCCAAGAAGCTTCTGCGGCTGCGGGAAGACATAATGCTGATGGGATCGGCCCCGGTGGTGGAGGCTACGGGCGGCACTGTAATAACCTAATGACAGGTATCTTCCAGATATAAAATATAAATATTATATTCCTGCCACAGTACTCATGAAGCTCTCCAGTTGGACTTTGAAGACAACATTACAGTTAAAGAAAATGCCTTTTATATAACATTTCAGAGCAGAGAAAGCTTGTAGTTTGACATTGATTAGCCATTTCATTCAGCTATTCATGGTATGTGTCTTTATGGAACTGTTTTAGTGAGTGAACGTCAAAAATAAACTAACAGCACTGTATTAAACTTTGCAGCTACAGTAGCTAGTAGCCATCAGTTATCCATAAAAATAACAGAGAGAGCACGGGAAATGAATCAATAGATATTTTCCATGAGAAACAACCAGCCTTGCAAAGCTGACTATATTTGTTGGCAATATTATTCTTAAGCTATCTGACATTGCATATAAAACATCTGCTTAAAATAAGTGCTATTTTTCCATGAAGAAAGACAGCTGTAAAAAATGTAAGGAGTTCTC
>NW_017306451.1:1117164-1125645 GCF_000935625.1 Nanorana parkeri | reverse complement strand
TATAGTTTGTAATCACTTTTGTACATGGGGACAGCCTTTTTGATCCTTTAATCTTGCTACTGATTGAAAATTGACTCTATGCAATAAAGAATGTGTAATCTAGGTCACCAAGACTGGAAGCAGTCCTTCACTCAACATAGTATAGGGAGTTGATATTTCTGACGTGTCCCCTACTGATTTACGCAAAGTGTGAATATTAATGATGTGTCCTTATCACAGATTCACAGGGTCTCATTGACCCTGTGAATCTCTGTGAATGGTAATTCTGTATGAATGGATGCCCACAACACACATTCTTGTTATAAGAGGGTGAGTCTAAAATTATCCACATCTGTTGGCCGTCTTATCAGCGCTTTCCATTCAAGGCTACAGTCTCTCCAGTCACTGCTGTACAGGTGTGAACGTGTTATGTCAGTTCATTTGTAACGGCGGTGCATTTTTTGTGGTCTGAGGATGTGTGTACAGTGAGATGCTCATTGAAGATCTGCAGGCTAAACTTCAGATTAAACGCAGAGGACTATTATCCAAGGGCGTTGTGATCTTGCATGACAATGCTTGTCCGCACACCTCTGCCCTCACTGTCATCACTCTGCAAAAGTTAAAGCATCCTCCCTATAGTCCTGATCTTGCTCCATCGGACTTTCACCTGTTTGGTCCCCTGAAAACAGCCCTACCAGGATGAAGATTCACCTCTGATGAAGAAGTGAAGACAGCAGTACATTCGTGGCTCGCAGCTCAGCCTAAAACATTTTGTAATGAGGGGATACAAAAGCTTGTTGACAGATGGGCAAAGTGTATTGAAAATCAACTAGATTATATCGAAAAATTATCTATTTGTCTTTTCTAGAAGTTGATTAAAATAAATTCTATGGCCAGAGTGCGGATCATTTTTCACTGACCCTCGTATTTTACAAGTTGAACATATTTTCAAATGTCATCTTGTAATGCCACATCATAGTCACTAGATGGAGCTGAGGAGCATAGGAAATGAACACTAGTATATTTTCTTTAAAAGTCAAACGCATTCTCTTATGTCATTGTGTAATACAGAATTATAGTTATTAGATGGAGCTGAGGAGCATAGGAAATAATTATTTATGAGAAATGGCTTTTGGTGTCTATAAGCCAAAAGAAGACTTACCCATGTCCACAGCTGCACCTTCACCGGCTTGAGGACAACTCAAGAATTAACTGTTCTTGACTTCCCAAGGGGCCAAACCCCCGTTAGCGACTGACACCAATGGGGTCACCATACCACCATATGTTCCCACTCCCCTCTGTTTTGTGACCATCTCACATTTTTCAGACCCCCCCCTTACCTGCCAAGCTGCTGTGACAAACACATATAACTTTTCCAATCCATTAGCAACAGTGAATAAGGTGGGAGAACTTGCTTCCCTAGTCGACCTTCCAGAAAGAACTCCTAGCAGATCCTACCCATGCAACTCTTCCCTACCACATGACACTCAACAACCTCCAATCAGTTCTACTGCTCTAGCTCCTATCTTTAAACCTGTCCCAAGGACAATTCCTCTGTCCAGTCATGTAGTACCTCTGGGGTCTGCCTTTATAAAACAATAGTACAGGCAGGGTTTTCAGCACATTGGCACAGTACTGTGAGAGTTGTCCTAGGAGAGCACCAATCAGCAAGGTGTTTACCTGTGTACAGTGCTAGTATAGAAACATGCGTCTTTAAATAACTTTTACCTCTGATTATACTCCGTTTTCACATTTGCAAACATAATGAGATGATCCTCCATCTGTTAACTGCAAACAATATAACTCGGAGTCTTTGAGCACTCCCTGTTCAGAGTAGTTCACTATTAAATCACTGAAGTAATGTTAGATCTTGTCAATTGAATTATTATAATTAGAGAACTGGTTGAATGCAGAAAAATAGACTAGGTTCCGCAGCTGGTATTAGAACAGCTGTCTTCACAATATTATAGGATTTAATTTCAACATGAGCTACTCTTAATTAAAATATGGCCAATTAGCTAAAACACAAAGTCTAAATTGGTAGAAGACCACGGATGTTACAATGTAAAGTGACATTTTCTGTAGATGAACAATAAGCAGTTTATAGCTTTCCTCATGACAATTTGAAACTCTGTCATAGGAGGAAAATATAGGGGGGAATTTATCAAAACTGGAGCAGACCGAAACTGGGGCAGTTGCCCATGGCAACCAATCAGCATTTCTCTTCAGTTTGCTCATGTAAGATTTGAAAATGAAACAGAGAAGCTGATTGGTTGCAGTGCAAATCTGCTCCGGATTTTATCTGCTCCAGTTTTGATAAATTCCCCCCATAGAGTGCCAATACTGACCTCCTTTAGAAGATGCCGTTTGCCTGGTTGTTATGCTGATCCAATACCTTCTGTGTTTCAATCTCTGACTTTGAACAAGCTTGCTGGCAGGAATTCAGAACTGATCTGATATTCGGAGTCAGTAACTAGGAAAGTTTTGAAGACAAAGGATTTGCGTAACAGCTAAAAAAGATGCATTTTTTAAGAGCAGGTCAGCAATATTAATCTTTTTCTTTTACAACAGGTTTCCTTTGAGGTAGAAGTTGTTGATCTTGATTTGTACAGTATTAAAAATACTAACTGATCATTTTAGATTATACCATGATTGCACATTAAACCCTGAATTGGATACAAGGAGGCTTAACTTGATAAACAATACTGACCGTAAAAATGAGAAGGATACAATGATGACTCCCATTGAGAAGAACCACAACTTCCACATTAGGCTTGCTGCTTGTTGAGAGTAAGATAGAAACTCAGTCGGGCCTGGAACACATCTGGTCACTCCCCCATATGTTAGCCCAGAGGATAAACATATTTATTTTAGTGTAGACAATGTGGATTTTATTTTATTCCTGTTGACAATAAAAATATTTCACACCATAATATAGCTCTCAACTGTTTCTTTTTTGGAAGGACTGTCTCTGTTTTGCAACCAAAGCCCTCCACAGTCCCTTTTTAAGGTCTAATGTTGAATTCCTTAAAAAAACTGTACTCTAGTCTTTAACCATCTTAGTAACGCAGCAATTCTTTTAATTTCTGCACACACATAATAAAATCTGAACTTTTGGATATAACATTACTTTAAATCCCCACACAATTGTATATTTTCTGAAAGCAGAGGTCCTGTAGAATGAAAAAAAAGATAGCTGCATTTTTTTATGTTGTACGATATTTAGCAAATCAATATTTTTAGGGGAAAAAACACCACTAAAATGCAGTTTAGTGCACACAAACACAATATAATATAACATTTTTTGGTAAATAAAAAAAGATGCGGCACGTCAAGTAAAAATATACCAAACATGTCACATGTAAAATTGCGTGAGTTAACAGCGAATTATGGCCATAGAGTTATTGCTCTCACTCTGATATTCACAGCGATACCCAACATGTGTGGTGACATTTTCGTTAATGTACATGTGCATGCCCTATTCAGGCGTTTATTTGCATGCAGATGGCCGGGATGGTGGGTTTGGTTTAGGTTTTTTTTTTTTTTTCATCAACCTTCTGGCTTCCCAGTGTGCTTTGCATCTCTTTCCCTGCTGCTTAATGTGATGCAATCTCTATTTCCCAAGACGACATATCCCATCATGCATTGCTTCCAGCAAGCAATGATAACATTACATTGTTCAGAAGACAGGCTCAGTGAGAGTGGTGACACTAGGGAGTGCATATTCACATGCCTGAGTGAAATTGTGTCAATGCATTGAGGAAGTACATCCCATTGTCAATAAGTAAGGTATATGGTTATTAGGAGTGGGATAGAGCTTATGGAAATTCAATATAGGAATATATATTTATTTTTATTTTTTAACTATCGATATCTTTTAAACAGTATTTTATCGGATAACATTGCACCTCATCTTGTATTTATTACAAAATTCAGTGTAATTTGCCTGGTAACATTTATTACATAACTATTATTACTTTATTATCTTATTATTTCCTTGTTGTTGCAAGGCAGTTTGGGTCATCCAAAGGAACAGTGTTTACTCCTATCTATAAAAGCCAACTCCAGCAGTACTCTTTCTTATATCACATAACAATTTATCATTGTATGTATTTATATATGGGGATTTGATGTCCATTTCATTGAGGCGTCAGTCTTCTAAGTGGTAAATGATTATTTACAGTGAGTGATTGTTTTTGCTCTTCACCGCAATGTACAATGACTGACAAGAGTTGCTTTACATAGAATACTGCTGAATGTGATCAATAGAGGCTACTGTGTGCCCTCCTGTGATTAAAAATAACATAAACCTATTATTGTTCATCCGAATTAAGAGACCGTTACGAAGATAAGCGAATCCCCGTATGTTTAACTTCTGAATTTTTTTTGCTTAGTAAGAACTTTTGGCGTTTTAAAATTTTACTCAGTTATGTTTACTGAAACTGATAAAAATATATCTGGTATGTGTAATGGTTTGGTCACTACCACCTCTGTGCACATGAGAAATCTAACAGCAGGCAGCTTTAAGGCTATGTAAACACTGCAACACTATTCAGCAGTCTTGTGATCCAGCCAGTCAGACCCTTGAGCTCCACTGCAGCAGCACCTTCATCAATAGCATAGCCCGAGCCTACTGATTGGACGGTGAAGGAATATCAGCAAGCTCATGAGTCATTACTCTGTTCTAATTAGTTACATAGTATTTGAGGTTGAATAAAGACAAAGGTCCATCAAGTCCAACCTTTGTGTGTCTGTGTGTGGTTATGCATGTGTATATGTGTACACAAGTCCCTGTGTGTCCTTGTTTTTAAGAGTACCTGTACCCCTGTATGTTGCGGTCTCTGAGGAAGGTATCTAAATGCTTTCTGAATGATTCAATACTCTCTGCTGATACCACTGCTTGTGGCAGCGAGTTCCAGACTTTGTCAGCAAGCTCCCTGTTTTACACTGAAAGCACTTCAGCAGAGCTGCTGGCCCTCTTTCTCTCCAGCCCTGTTGAGCAAATGGATTGTAAGAAAGGAATATTGAAGTGTATCTAATTCCAAGAACAAAAATGTAC
This sequence comes from Nanorana parkeri, assembly GCF_000935625.1. NCBI lineage: Eukaryota > Metazoa > Chordata > Amphibia > Anura > Dicroglossidae > Nanorana > Nanorana parkeri. The sequence goes on along the minus strand of NW_017306451.1, from coordinate 1,120,607 downwards.
TTACCAGTCATAGTTGCATTAGTTTTTTTTTTTCAGAATTTGTTATCCTTTGTTTCCACCTGGCTGTCAGTAACACACTTCTCCTAGGGTAGCAACGCTCCTTCATCGTACCATATATATGGAAGAGCAGTGCTGTCACCCTAGGAAAGTAGGTATATTAGGACTCCTCCTTCTCATCTCTATAACATAAGTGAGAGGGGTTCTGTAGTTCACAAAAGTGACCTAAACAGGGCTGATAACACTGGATGGGATTTCAGCACAGTAGAGACCAAGAGCACAACAAGTCAGAAGCTCACTTGATTTCTGGCTGGATCAACAGGTATTTTTCAGTACTTTGAAATTGCAGCATTGTTAAAGAGACAAAATATGGGGAAATGTGTATGTATTGAAGAGATTGACCTTTTTTTTGCACAGACAAATTTTATGAAAACATTCAGTTACTAGCTAGAATGAAAAATACATTGTTTTATTGACTACATAACTGTATTGGTTGATCTTTTCATATCTAACTGAAGCTCAGCTCTAAAGTGACATTAAAGTCAAAAACATGTTCCTCCCCCCCCCCCCCCCCCCATACTGGTGTATGCACTTCCCTTAAATGATGCCTCTTGATCCGATCATCTTCTTTCTTCCTGTAGTTTTAAGGAGTCCCTCCAGCGCTCGTGCCGGTCTCTGATCCAGCGCTGACTGCTGCGTCTTCTGTGTCTCACGGAGTCTGTGCGGATTCACACTGCTGGGCTGCCTGCAATGACTTACCATGTGTCTCTCTTCATCTCCCGGCCGAAGATCTGTACTGCGCAGGTGCCCGCCCCATGATCCTTTGCGGCCTCCCAAGAATCTTCAGGTCTTCGGACAGGAGCGCACAGCAGAGACACAGGTAAGTTTAAACCTGTTTGGTAACTTAAAAAATATAGGTAGAATATGTTATGTAATTTACCTGGAAATTTATTTTGGAGACAACCTAACAACTACTTGCTTTTTTTAATGACATATTTTAAAGATGAACTCCAGCCTTATTTTTTTCCCCATTTCCAACATCCCAACTCTCCCGGACGTTGCGGGAGTCTCCCGCTATTGGATAGTGGTACACGGCCGCCTGGGAGAGAAACATTTTTCCCACCATCGAGGCCGCAATCAGTCAGAGAGAAAAAAACCCAGCATAGGAATGAATAGCTAGGCTTCTACTGGCTATTTCAATTTCCAATAGCCAATAGCAGACTAGCTATTGCACTCACCCACTGCTGCTGTCAATCAGCAGAAGTGGACCTGAAGTTCTCCATCAGGTCCTCCTCTGCTGATTGACAGCAGCAGAGGGCGGGTGCAATAGCCAGCTTGCGATTGGCTATTGCAAATTGAAATAGCCAATAGCAATCTAGATATTCATTCCTATGCTGTTTTTTTCCCATTCTGACAGCAGCATGTCAGAATACTAAAAAAAAAACAACAACAAAAAACAGCAGATAGCAAAGGAAGCAATAGCTTCTTTGCTATCTACCATCATTTCAGGGGGGTGCTCCCCTCCACCCTTGCATACTAATTATCCACCTTTCCCAGCTATTAGCTTTCTATGCCATCAATCATTTTTTTCTGGGCCTTAATGTTAAAGAACACATCCCCACCTTCCTTTAGATGTGCCTACAACCAGTCAACCAATCAACCGAGTGTACAGCTATTGTCTGCAGCACCCAGTGGCTGGCAGGGAGAAGCAGGCACATCTAAAGGAATCCCAGGGATGTGTTCTATCATATGGTTCTTTTAAAAATGATGCAAGGCACAATGTTTACAGGAGCATGTAGCCCTCCTCCAACCAAATTTGGAGCAAAGACAGACCAACGGATGACAACACAATGTTTACAGGAGCATGTAGCCCTCCTCCACCCAAATTTGGAGCAAAGACAGACCAACGGATGACAACACCAGGTCTCAAAATAGGTAATTCTTGAAAAACAAGATGATTGGATTAAACATGTAATTGCATGTTGATCAAGGGAAGGGGGGACAAGGAAAGGAATTATATGTGTACACTACACTTATCTTTAATATTTTAAATGCCATATTTTAATATAATGCATGCAATGGCAGTCCACAAGAACTGCATAATTAGCAGGTGGAAATATATCATGTTATTGTGAAAGAATACAAATGACAATGAATGGTTTCTACTGAGACTCCTGCTCTTTCCTTCAGACTGAATTACATATCCAAGGATACAATAGCCTGTGACGTTTGCTGGCATTCACACCGGGCATAGAGGCTAAGCCTTTGCAGAGTTTATTGTTCTGCTGCCCACTGCCGGCTTTAATGGCCTTGATAAGCATAATGATCTTTTATTGCATGTTAGTCACATCCTACAGGGGCGGGAAAGCTTTAAATATATATTCATTCATGGTGAAGACTGGAAAATGTCTCTCACTTATATTACATTAAATCTAAGTTATACGCATTATAATTATAGAAAGCTTGCTTGACAGAATGAGGCCCAAATGTCTGTATTTCATTGTATGACAAACTCAAAAAGGTGGCAAACAGGGCTTAAAAGAGCACTTTGGGGTCGGGGCTTTTCCCCAAAGTTCTCCTAAGGGTCACAGGAGAACACAAACTAGCGTTCTCCCGTGACCGAAAGCTCAGTATACCGCGAGCTACAGCTCGCGGTAATACTGAGACGCCGCAGCCAGGACGGATCCCGACATTACTGTCTGGATCCACCCAGCTGCGTGAGTGACAGCTGGCTCTGCCTATCCAGAGGCAGAGCTGGCTGTGCCCGCCCCCTCCCCCGTCCGTTTCGCCAGTCAGCGCTGGAGGATCGGACAGGGGAGGAATCCATGCAGGGAGCCGTGAGTGACAGTCACGGCTCTCTGCACGGATAGATCGAGATGTGAGTGAGCGACCGTATGTGTTCGCTCACTTCCCGATCTACTGAGCCGACTTGTGGCAGTTTCATTGTCACAGGTCGGCTCGGAATATGAGGCTGAGTGAAAATCACTCACCTCATAGTTCTCCTCTAAGCTGTATATCAAGCCAAAAAACTTTTTTTTTTGTAGTTTTGGATGGAGTGGGGAAGAATTAGCACTCTGGTTTTTACTGTTACCTTGGCCTTTATTAGAGAGATTTCCCTATACTTGCTGTCACAGTCGCAATGATTTCACCAGACAGAAAATGAGGGAAAATCTGCAGAGACAGCGAAAAAATTTTGACAGGGGTTCTAGCCCTCCTCTACTCTACTAAAAACGCCTTTTTATTTCTGCTTGTGTGTCTGTTGGAGATTTCCTCTGACTCAATGTCTGCTAAAATGTTGTTATTTGAACAGTAGGAGAAATCTCTCTAAATAGCAGTAAAAATGTGATAAACTCTAACCCTTCCCCAAACTATCTAAAACAAAAAAAATGCATTTTCAGCTTGATATATACTGTAATCATGACATTTCTCTACAGTATATATATATA
>NW_017306451.1:1056014-1116899 GCF_000935625.1 Nanorana parkeri | reverse complement strand
GTAGCTCTGGGTCTACTGGTCTATTTGGTAATTATGTTATTCATTCTTATAAGGCAATACATATACAACTGTTGGGGGAGGAGGGGCACACCATTTTTTTTTTAAATCTATTATATAATCCTAACACTAAATCGTAAAAAAACCCTCCAAAAACACTTTTTACTGTTTAACCTGCGGTAGTTTAAAATTAACCATGGTGAGGGCCCATTAACACATTTCCAGGGTGTTATCTCATGTTAAAGCACATTAGGTGCATTAGTGTGTTGTGGTGCCATTCATTTTGAACACAACTCCCAAGCAATTGAAGCATACCACAACACACCGCAATGCACTAATGCACATTGTGGTGCATTTGCCAAAAATGATGCATATACCAGGAGGACTTGGTCTAAATGGACCCTTCTGTACATGAGTAAAAAATGGATTTTGTATTTTGGGCCATTTATTATGACTCTAAAATTATGACATATTTCTGTTTAAGGCAAGGAAAAGTGTTTTATAATGAACTATATATATACATTGTACAAGCACATTCTGTCACTAGGAAAATGCAGTAAGTGACACTAAGAGCCAGTTTGATCAGAGAAAGTGGGCCTGAATAATTTAAACAGGTATCCCAAGGGAGGAGGCTGATAAGAGACATGAAGGTTTTGCCCACAAAGAGGAAAAGTTTGCAATCATTTAGGGTTCCTATATGTAATCAGAGCAGCGATTAAAGTAGAAGTTGATCAGTGTCCAGACAAGGCTGTCCATTGTCACTGAAACAAAAAGTGATGGGAAAGCCAAATGTATTTGACTCTCAGGTCCATCCAACCTACACATAGGTTAAACTCGATGTACCTGTGTCTTTATTGAACCTCAAATATTAGGTAACTATGTAACTTTTTTCCCCTTAATTTACTATATATAATGTAAAACATAAATGCCCTTACTTGGTTCAAATCTCAAGCCCTCCCCTGTTTGCCAAGATCCTGCAATAGCCATATCATGGTAAAACCCTACTCATTTCTTTAAAGTCCCACACCTTTGTATACTTTTATAGCCCTATACCACCACATGTTATGATTTGTGACTCATTTGTGGTAGGAAACACTTTAAAATACCTCTCAGTGAAAATGCAGATTTGTTAACTCAAGCACTAGTGCTCTGTGCTGCCAGAGCTTAGGAACAGCCACACCCCTTAGCAAGTGTCCTCACACAGGCCTTTATTGTGGAGAAACATAGGATGTATGTCTGGCCAGGTCTTCTACATTACAAAGTGCCGTGGGTTTAACTCTGGTGCTTAGTGGACTGCCTATGTAACAGGAAAGCTGAGGCAAGACTAGAAAAATGGAGCTTAAAGGAGAACTATGGGGTTAAAGCTTTTCCCCATAGTTTTCCTTAGGGTAACGGGAGGACACAAACTAGCGTCCTCCCGTCACCCTAAGCTCAGTATACCGCGAGCTACAGCTCGCGGTATACTGAGACGCCGCAGTATACCGCGAGCTGCTGCTCGCGGTATACTGAGACGCCGCAGCTAAAGCGGATCCCGACAATGGTGCCGGGATCCGCCCAGCTGCGTGACTGACAGCTGGCTCTACCTATCTAGAGGCAGAGCCAGCTGTACCCGCCCACTCCCCCGTCCGTTCCGCCAGTCGGTGCTGGCGGATCGGAGCGGGGAGGGGGGAATCCAGCCCTTCCCCTGTCACGGCAGAGAGACGTGACAGGATCGAGAGGTGAGCGAACGCCGGTATGTGTTCGCTCACCTCCCGATCTACTGAGCCGACCTGTGACAGTCTCATTGTCACAGGTCGGCTAGAACTATGAGGTGAGTGGAAATCACTCATCTCATAGTTCTCATTTAAGACAAAGTCTCTCTGATTACATATCTATTTCTGTGACTTCAATTGTGCTTTAAGCTTTACCCTTGTAAATAATTCCATTTTCGAACCCCCTACAGCTCTCACAAAATAGAGAGAGGAGTCAGACACCTGTTTTAGAAACACAGAGGCACAGTTAGCCCAAAAATAATGTATGGTAATAGAAATTATACGTTATGCGACTTGGACAGTGTCATGAGCCAAACACATTAAACAGCTGTCCTGGCATTTAAAGCCAATGAGCTCACACACTTGAAAAATACTGTAATTATTTTGGTTGTCGAAAGAGAATAATATACAAAGATGATTTTTTTAGCATTTAAAAAAAATGCAAACTATACAACATTAAGAAGCAAGACATGTTGCATTCAGTACATTGCAAATAAAACATATTGTAGTAACCTTCTTTTATACTGATGCAAATATTTTGCAAGAATTTCACACTAGTTAAAATTCAATTTTAAGAGATATAAAGATGTGTGTAGTTGTACTGGATTGATACTTAAAGAACTCCAAATTTAGCCCCAAAAAATACAAATTTGCATGACAATACTGTAGTAGAGAACTGTACTGTGTTAGCCATTGATTAATGCAGAAAGTTTGGAAGCAATACCCTTTATTGGCTAACTCAAGTTAATGATGATGCAACCTCTTAGGATACTTTAGATCCCCCTATGAACAGGGTTACAAGGAGCAATTAAATATACGTATTAAAAAAAATACAGCTATTTTTGCTTCACCCACTTGAGTGGTAAAGGTTATTGTCGATTTTCAGTCGACTTCTGTTGGAGGAGCCAGTCCGAAAATTCTTGGCTAAACAGTGACTGCAGCCAGTCAGGTACATTCAATCTTTGGGTATGCTCACAGTGGCTGTTTAAATACAATAGCCTGGCATAGAAGATTCCCCCATCCACCGTGTCACTGTTCAGTGTGGATGGGAGAATCAAGCATTTTTACTTGGTCAGCCTGAGGAGCTGAACGGAAAAAAACTTTAGGTGTTAATTTAATCCTGTCTGCAAGGAAAAGCTTTCCCTCATTCCACAGCCAGAAAAAGCTCTCCCTATTTTCATATAGGCAGGAAAAGCTCTCCCTCTTTCTACACAGCCAGGAAAAGCTCTCCCTCTTTCTACACAGCCAGGAAAAGCTCTCCCTATTTTCACACAGCCAAGAAAAGCCTTTCCTATTTCAACACAGTCGGGAAAAGCTCTCCCTCATCCACACAGCCAGGAAAATCTCTCCCTCTTTCCACACAGCCAAGAAAAGCTCTCCCTCATCCACGCCGCCAAGAAAAGCTCTCCCTCATCCACACAGCCAAGAAAAGCTCTCCCTCATCCACACAGCCAGGAAAAGCTCTCCCTCATTCACATAGCCAGGAAAATCTCTCCCTCTTTACAAATATGGACGGGAAAAGCTCTCCTTCATTACACACAACCAATAAAAGCCTTCCCTATTTCCACACAGCCAGGAAAAGCCTTCCCTATTTCCACAGAGTCAGGAAAAGCTCTCCCTCATTCCACACAGTCAGGAAAAACTCTTCTTCATTCCCCAGCCAGTAAAAGCTCTCCCTCTTTCCACACAGCCAAGAAAAGTTCTCCCTATTTCCATACAGCCAGGAAATGTTTTTCCTCTTTTTACACAGCCAGGAAAAGTTCTTCCTATTTCCATACAGCCAGAAAAACCCTATTTCCAAACACCCAGGAAGAGCTGTCCTGTGTTCCACACAGCCAGGAAAAGCTCTCCTTTGTTCCACACAGACAGGAAAACTCTCCTTTGTTCCACACAGACAAGAAAGGCTCTCCCTCAATACACACAGCCAGGAAGCATGTCCTTCATCCTACATAGCCAGAAAAAGTCCCTTCTTGCCTCATTGTACACATCCAAACCCCCTTCCATTTTACACATCCAGGAAGAGTCCTCCCTTATCTCTCACAGTAAAACATTTCACACAGCTAAATAAAAGTGAAAAATCCCTTTTTTTTATAGCAAGGTACTCCCATCCCACATACAGCCAAGAAAACTTCCTAATTGTTTAGCCGGAAACTCCTTACTCATTCCACAGTCAGCTGACAGGTAGCAAGACGGTTTTACTTTTCTTTTTAAAAACAGTTACAGTTTAAAGGAATTTCTGTTAGGGTTATAGAATAATTATGTGCAGGGACGCTAACATTTATGTCATAATGTAAAATAAAATAATGATTATTATTACTATTGATATTGCTACTACTACTCTTGTGGTTAACTGGCTACTAAGCCAACATTTTCAGCATTTGCTTGATGGGGTTGTGGAAGGGGTAGTAGGCTGCAGTCAGGCAGATACATTCTCATTTTAAAGGCCCAGAGTAGGGAATATGGTGGTCATAGCTCTGACAACCAGGGTACCAAACAAGGAAACCTGAAATTACAAGTATAACGTTGTTAAAAACTCACCCCATTCCCACCTCCCTACCCTCCTCAATACATTTAGCTGTGCCCAACTCCCACCCCCCCACTGAGGTCTGTACTTACTGGCTGCAGTCCCCTTGCTGTTTGCAGCCTGGCGTTCACTCTTCTATGTTCCCGTCATACCAGAAAGTTCAGTAACTGGCTAATCCCCAGTATAACAACACTGATTTCAATAGTCTTTATTTCCAATGCAATAAGAGTTACAAAACAAAGCATAAGGCCAAGGGTATATTTTTTCCCCACACTAAACAAGCCCACTTTTTGAAAAAATAAAAAGCAGCTGCAATACTCACCTTCAATCTGGAAATGTTCGCAGCAGTACGTCTTTTCTGCTAGAAGATGTTCTCAGTCTTCCGAGTTAAAATGACCAGTGTCATACAACCCTGTTTTTTTAGTGTTTTGAAAATTAGGTACAGAGGTGGTATGCAGGTTACATAGTTACATAGTATTTGAGGTTGAATAAAGACATTAGTCCATCAAGTCCAACCTATTAGGATCTCATTCTAGGAGTACCCGTACCCCTGTATATTACGGTCCCTTAAGAAATGCACTGCAACCTGAGGGGAAAAAAAAAAGGGAACAGTTTAAAAAAACTGACAGAAAAGGAAAAAGAGTTTTTAAATACTAAAAAAGGGTCTAAAAAGGAAGGGAGACAACAAGTATTCAAAAAATCAAGCACTCAATATATCCCAAACAGTTCAAATCCAAATTTTTTACGCCACTTAGCTCCCAGGCAATTTGTTCGCCAAGCCCTGTGTGAGGTAAGATCTTTAATGTATTAGCTTCCAGACTATTTAAGTGAAGGTGTGGAGCACATTGCTGCTTTGCTTTGATGCCAAGTTATCTAATTTGATGCCAAGTTATCTAATAATTCTTTCAATGCAAGTATAATGGTGGATGTGAAAGGCACTCTTCAGGAGAATCCGAATAAAGTTCTATAAGTACTTCAATTCCAATTAGTAGTTGAATTTCAGTGATAGATTTATTTTTTAACTGTCTATTTCTATAGAGCTGTATTAATATAGCAAACTTTTTCTATTTGGCAGCTTGGCATTGGCTCTGCTTATATTTCACCTATGCAAGCGATGCCAACTATTCCTACTATGACTTCAGCATGTCTTTAAGCATTAGCAGAGATTAGTTAACCGACTCAGATTGGGCTGATTCACAGCTGGCGGACATCCACCATTGATTTATTTTTTAATTTTCCTTTTTCAACTTTCTCTTTAAACCCCTTCCTAAAACCTCACCTCAGATGCTGATGGAAAATGTTAAAGATGCTGAAGTTTTGTTTTGTTTTGTTTTGGATAAAATTACTAAAACCTCATCAAGTTATTATAATTGTTTTGTCTGTGTCCTGCTGGGGAGATTTCAATTTATTTCCTGTCTTGGGGATGCAGCAGGAAGTGAGAGATCTCTTCAAAGTGAGCAGAATGTCCCTCTTAAATGTCAACAAATAATGTGTCCCCATTGGAGGATTAAGGTATAGGAAGAAAGCACCGATCCTCCACACCTTTAGCAGGGGATAGAAAGTCGGGTGGTCGTCGGAAGGAGTGTGTCCCCATTGGAGGATTTACTCTACCCTCTAGCTCTCATGACAACCTAAGACAAGTTCACTTTAAGTCTATGATGGCAACATACACAGAGCATCAGAATGTAGGAATACAATTGGGGTAAAAAAGTGTCCCCATTTCTTTATATTAATACTTCATTCCAGTAACTAAAGCATGAGTATGCAATAATTAAAATAAAGAAACGGGAACACTTTTGTGAAAGAACCTCCCTCCCTCTTTGGGTCCACCCCTGCTTTTCTTTCTGGCTGAATGGTGGCAAGCATCATTCAACCCACTTCCTGTGAACCCAGGGGGTCAAAGTTACACCCCCCGGGAGTGCATCATGAGCTACCCTGGGCTCACAGGAGAATGATGCAGAGAACAGCACTCACATGATGGTGTTCTCTGCATTATAGAGGACCAGCCACAGCAGGAAGATGAGGACCACATGACATCTCATGGCTGGATAAAAGATATCACATTTAAAGGAAACCATGTGTATATAAAAAGTGTAAAAAAGTGTAATGTAGGGGGTGCTCTAATGGAAGAGGAGGTGCTCCAATGTGGGGCTCTGCCCAGCCAGGAGTTGGGCTTTAATACCCACCTGATCCTGAGCGTCCAATTAAAAATTGCATTGCAAGCATTCTTTTAATTTGCTAGCAATAGTTGTGATCTTCAGCAGGCATTCCCTGGAGTCTAAGCTGCACTTAGGGCTGCTGAACTGTCTGCTCTGGCTTTTCCTTAAAAGGTAGTTGAGTTTATACAGCAAAGAATGACAACCATTTCAAGTACCCAGCCTGTTGGAAACAGATGGCAGTAATCTTCCATTTGGTCTCAGGAGAGTGAAACCTGCTATCTCTTTTGTGTAGTCACCCTCTAAACTTACGAGTAGTTTTAGTAAGTCAGAGACAGTACTTTTAAATAAAGCCATATGGCCTGTATCTAGACAAATATTATTTCAGCAAAAGTCCTTTCTAGTATTTGTTTTGGTATAACACTAGTGACTGGCGTGCTCAAAGACCTCTGCTATGCTACAAGTGTGTATGTGTATTGCACAGAGCATTGTGAGAATGACTTATTTTTGATATGCATTCCAGGCAAGGTTACCCTGGTCACTCAAACACTGCAAACCCTCTCAAGTATTCTTCCAGCGATTTGCTTCATGTTATCCTGAGCGCTGCACACTCTGTTGTAGAAGCCCAACATGCTTTAACTTTAACTGTATGTTATTATATTTTATAGATATTTTAATATTTTCAACTGAATTAATTAATGGATAACAATATTTTTACATACAATAAAGTGTATGTAAAACCATTTTTTTTACTTTGCATAGTGAAGGGATAGAACTTCTTTCAGGCTTGTATTGCTGTCTGTGCCTCTGCCTGGGAGATTTACACTCTCTATTTGTCCTCAAAACTAAACTGGAGCAGGCTGGTGGGTGGGCAAGCCATCCAGAGACTTAACGGTCTCTGGATGGCAAAAACTGAACCAAAGAGTTGTCCAAAGCTCACCACACACATTACAATGTTATTATACAATCTTCTTCAGTTCAGTCCTTTAGATCTACCAACAACTATGTAGTGCACTACTGTCTCACTGGATACAAATTGATTGGATAAATTAGGTAGGTCCTCATATAACATAGTCTAGGGATGCACCAATACCGATACTAGTATCGGTGCCGATACCGACTATTTGCACGAGTACTCGTACTCGCCCAAATGCTCTCGATGCCTATCTCAATACCGAAACTTTCGGCATCAGGAAGCCAGGCAGCGAGTCATTACATGCTGCCGACTTTCTGATTAGCCAGGAAGCCAGCTCCATGCTCCTCCGCCACCAAGAAGCATGGAGCTGGCTTCCTGACCATTTAGGAAGCCAAGGGGGGTGGGTGATGACTCGCCCACCCAGCTTCCTGATTGGCCGGGAAGCTGGCTCCAAGCTCCCTCGCCCAAATGCTCCCAATGCCTATCGCGATACTGGAACTTCCGGTATCAGGAAGCGGGGCGGTGAGTCATTACACGTTGGCCGGATTCCTCAATGGGACTTCTGATATCAGTATTCAGTATCGGCGAGTACCGAGAAAAAATATCGGTACTCATAGTCGATACCGAAAAACTAGTATTGGTGCATCCCTAACTTAATCCATGTATTACATAAGACATACCTGTAACAGAAGAGTGTAACTACTTATTGTACCTCTCCTGCAGCCCATGCCACTGAACACTGATTATGAGACCTCACCCATTGAAATCAGCTGGGAAACTGATACTTATGGGAATGCCAATCTCCTAGGTCCCCTTCAGCTCTCACTGGCTCTTTCTACTGACCTCAATGTCACTACAGTAGACAGTAGTGAAGTAGAGATGAGCAGCAGGAGGAACCAGTGAGAGCTACAGGGGACCCAAGAGATCAACACACTATAGCGATCATGCTATGGCAAAGTGGGATTGTGTTTACAGCTGTCTCCTAGCAGACACTGCTCACTGCAGATGCTCTAATGGGTCTCTTGAGCCATACTGCTGGGTGTTATTAAACCTGGAAGACTGGGGACATTTTGTTGAGAAAAAAAAGTACCCTGGGGGACAGCTCCAGATTGAAGGTAAGTATTGAAACCTGATTTGCTTTTTATTTTGTTCACTTGCTGGGGGCCTGCGGTTGGGATTTAACCAATCAGAACACATGCTGATACTCTTGGAAGGGATACATGAACTTTTGCACAAGAACTTGTACACAAGAGGGCAATCAGAAGTGCTGGGGCACCTAGCAGAGGAAATAAAAAACCCAGAGACCCAGGGAGGGTTCCAGTAAACATTCTAAATAAAACCAAAGTTAAGGGAGCAGGATTCACCACTGAGGCCTTACCTCTATCTGCTTGACACTCCCACTAAGCCCCAGGTGACTGTTTATAACAATGGTGATCACAGGGGACTTGGATTGATGAATACACTACAGGGGAGTCCTGACATTCTGCAATTAAAATTATTTTATTTACTTATTTTGCTTAGAGTTCCTTAAAAAAAACAAAAACAAAAAAACACAACCACAACCTAACTGGTTAGGAAAATAAACATTCCCCATCGTGTTTTCTCCATTGTGGTCGATCTTGGCATGATTCCACTAGTTTTAGGTATGTCTGGCCTTCAAATCAGTGTTCTGGTTTTAGAACAGAACAAAAGTATGCAACCTGGTCTTTGCTTTTCAGCATGCAACCTTTCTGTAATCCCTTAACATTAGTATGTCTGATGTGAATGCTCTGCAGGAACCTTTCCTGTCTACTGACAAAGTGCAGAGATGAGAACAAAGCAATGAAGAAAACTGCCCTCGAACGTCTACAGCTTTATTTAGTTGTTAAAATGGTTGTGTATGCTCCTTTTTACCTAGTATTATAAGATTTTTAAAAATAATTATACCGCATAGGACTAGACAGTGGCTACAAATACTATAAATTGCAAGGAGACAGATTTGTATCCTACTTTGCTTTATGGCTATCAGTCATGTATGAGCAGTAGCACAAAGAGGTGCTAGCATCCTCACAACGGTGTGCAGCTGTGGGCAAGCCAGGCAAGTTCATTGGTGTGGGGACAAAAAATTGTATGGTCTATTTTTATATGCTTGCTCTAACACATTTTGAAGATTATATTACATACTCAGATTTAAAGATTATCCTAAATTAACCTGAAATTAATTACATTCACATGTGGCAATAAAATTGTGGAAGAAAGATTATAGAACTTGATGAAAAGGGGGGAGAAGCATATATTTTGCAAAGGAGATAATCCCTAGAAACAATTTCATATTTGTATATATTTGTTAAATATTTGTATATATTTTATTTTTTAATTAATTCTATAATTACACCAGAACTGCACAGTTAAAAACATAGGCACATTGCCGTTTTTAGGCTGCAGTGGACATTACAAGCTAAAACCATTTAGTGAAGGTCTGATTAGTGAAGGACTGAAGTTGTCAGTAACAGCTGGGTTTGACAGCTAGCAGCCACACCAAATGTTGGCTACTAGTTGTCAAAGGGATTATTATTATTATTATTATTATTATTGTATCCTTAGCACAGGGCATCATGCTGAGGAACAATAATATACAGATATGAGGGAAGGGTTACATTCACTAGTTAAGATGCTGTAGTATTTGTTGGCAGAGGAAATGGTGGTTGCATTCATCCTCTGAGTCATTCAGGTTTATTTTTTAACAGCAGATGCCTAAGAGGAAGGGAATTAAATGAGGGCGGATGTGTAGCGAACCACCAGCTGGCTGCAGCTTATACACAACATTTCTATATACAATATTTTATAATTACCTGAATAAAAGGAAATCAAAAATATATATTTGACTTTCTTGTCTTTCTTTCTACAGGTAATGTAAACAGTCAGGGCAGAAGATTTCCAGTAGAGATATCTTGCTAACCAATAGTAGAGGAGGATGGGATGCATGTCCCACCCTTCTATGATGTAGCTATAAGCTTGCATTTGCATACCTATCATTTGAACCAAATATTACATATACTAATATAATTACTCATAAAGTATTGTTCTTTTTTATATTCATGCTTTCATCCAGAAATATTATGGTAGAAAGATAGCATACCTAACTTATATTCATAACTCTTGCCCCCCTGTCTTTAACTTAATTGATAATAACCATCTGCAAAGCCTTGATTGTAACTTCAACATATAGGATTAAAATTTTCTAGACACAACTAAAATAATGTATATTCACATAGACTTCATATAACTTGCTTATGTACTTTCCCAATGTGAACTAATAAAACTTTGTTCATATTTTGTTCACTGGCGAAAATTACTAGGGTCGCAGCGGTCGCAATAGCGACTGGGCCCTGGCATTCCGCCTGTTGCAGGGGCCCAGCAAGGAAAAAGAGGGCCCTCCCTGAGATAGTGCCGATCCTTCCCTGCCGCTCTGCCACCCGCATTATGTACGGGCCGCTGTGCGGGGCTGGAGAGGCTGTCACTAGTCCAGCAGAATGTGCTGCAGGCACCGCCAGGCAGCACGTTCTGCTGTGTGAGAGAGGACCCTCTCAGTTAGACCCGCCCCTGGTCGCCAAGACGCGGAAGAGGGTGCTGCAGGAGTCAGGTCAACTAAGTCTGGATCGGGAAGGGGAGTGGGAGCTGGTAATATTCTGCATTGCTGATTTTTATTATAATGTATTGCTGGGACTTGTCGTCCTGCATACCTGGTGCTATTCTGTATTGCTGTATAATGATTATACAGAAATGCAGAATAGCACCAACTATGCAGGACGACAAGTCCCAGCAATGTATTATATTGTTAAGTAGGGATGCACCAATGCCAATACTGGGCATTTTCACGACTACTAATACTTGTGAAAATGTCCAGATACTAAGCACAGATACCAGTGTTCTGTTGAGAACGCTAACCTAGTTGAATTTGCTGACCTCAGCATCTGCGCTTGCACACAGACCAGTATTATTGAGGAAACAGGGATTTATTATTATTATATTATAAACGGTCACTAATAACAATCACAAACAAATAAATGGCTGTTTCCTTGTGAATCCCGTCTTTGCGTAAGTGCAGATACTGGGTTGCCGTTCTCCACAGAACACCAGCACAACATTTTTAAACAAGCAGCTGCCTGAGGCCCTACGCTTGCTGGGGACCTCGGCAGCCTTCCTGTTAACCACACGGTGCCATGGCGATGGGGGGGGGCCCTTCATGTTTTTTTGCACCGGGGCCCTGAAGGTTCTAGTTACGCCTCTGATTTTGTACATTAGGCTTTTACTTGGTTATATTTTTTTCAGTTACACACCACTGAACTGTACATAAATATATTTATATTGTTTAAAAGTAAGTCAGAAAAAGTTTTTTTTATTATTTCCTTTTTTTGTGTGAAGTTGAGGTAGCATGTCTGAAGCAAGGGAATGGAATTATGCTGTTATTTTAGATTATCTTGGTAAAACAAATAGATTTGGGTTAGAATAACAACATGTATTTGAGACCTAAGCACATGAGAGCTGCATGTTTTTAACATTGGCTCTAGGAAAACAGCAACTATAAATAAACTGGGGTTTGGCCTGATCCCATTTCAGACACTGGTAATAGCTACGCTTTATGTTCCCATGTGAACCCAAATTTGGTGAATGTAGGAGAGACAAAGAAACATTCCTGTCCTGCTAAAACGAAATGTGGATCTTGGTGACAATTGATAAAGCATGAGAAACACTAAACAGCTTCTATCTAGAGATAATGGAAGGAACAAGAAATCTTTTTTCATCTGTGGCTCTTGGAACACTTTAAGTTGTAATCTAACATTCAATAATATTGGAATTCAAGCTGGGTTTGCAAGATTGCCCAAACAGGTCTTGCTGTTTATTTGCAATAAAATAATTTATATTGGTTGGCTATGACACAAAATCTAAATATTGTGATACTCCATTTAAAAATGAAGCTGTTATAAAGTCCACTTTATGCTGTTTTTTTTCTGTTTAGCCAGTTCTTGGTTCTGTTAACCAAGCTTCTATACCCTAAAGACTAAAACAGTCTTAGGGCCAACGTTGACAGGCTTTTGTTTGCTTCAAGCGAGTTTTGCATTTCCATACAAGTCTATGGAAATGAAAAATCCTTTTGCAGTTGGTCAGAAGGAGGTGAACTGCAGGTCAAATGTACCCGACAATGAATTCTGAATGAGAAGCGTCCTAAACTAATGTGAAACTGATGCCATCGACAAGTCCAAAGCCCAAAGACATAGGCCCTAAAGTCACAGATATTGCTATAGGGCACATACACTATATTGCCAAAAGTATTGGGGCACCTGTCTTTACACGCACATGAACTTTAATGACATCCAAGCCTTAGTCCGTAGGGTTTAATATTGAGTTGGCCCACCCCTTGCCGCTATAACAGCTTCAACTCTTCTGGGAAGGCGTCCACAAAGTTTAGGAGTGTGTCCATGGGAATGTTTGACTATTCTTCCAGGAGCGCATTTGTGAGGTAAGGTAGTGATGTTGGACAAGAAGGCCTGGCTCGCAGTCTCCCTCTAATTCATCCCAAAGGGGTTCTATCGGGCTGAGGTCAGGACTCTGTGCAGGCCAGTCAAGTTCCTCCACCCCAAACTCGCTCTTTATGGACCTTACTTTGTACATTGGTGCACAGTCATGTTGGAACAGGAAGGGACCATCCCCAAACTGTTCCCACAAAGTTGGGAGCATGAAATTGTCCAAATTGTCTTGGTATGCTGATGCCTTAAGAGTTCCCTTCACTGGAACTAAGGGTCCAAGCCCAACCCCTGTAAAACAACCCTACACCATAATCCCCCCTCCACCAAACTTTACACTTGGCACAATGCAGTCAGGCAAGTACCGTTCTCCTGGCGACCGCCAAACCCAGACACGTCCATCGGATTGCCAGACAGAGAAGCGTGATTCCTCACTCCAGAGAACACGTCTCCACTTCTCTAGAGTCCAGTGGTGGCGTGCTTTACACCACTGCATCCGACGCTTTGCATTGCACTTGGTGATGTAAAACTTGAATGCAGCTGCTCGGCCATGGTAACCCATTCCATGAAGCTCTCTACGCACTGTTGTTGTGCCAATCTGAAGGCCACATGAAGTAGCTATTGACTCTGCAGACAGTTGGCGACTTCTGCGCACTGTGCGCTTCAGCATGAGCTGACCCCACACTCTCATTTTACCTAGCTTTCTAAAAAGGCTTTACTCCAGGCACATTAAAAAAAAAGACACCAGCCAATGCGCTTGTGAATTCATAAAAACAAAATAATCAAATGTATTTTTAAATGCTGCTGTGTAAGTATCTGAATTTCACCTGGTATCAGCCTTCTGGTAATCAGCTATTCAGCAGCACTTAGACTGGGAGAAGGAGGGGGAAATCAGGTAGGCTGCAGCGCCCAGGTTTTGACAAGGATCATTCTGACAAGGGGGAGAGAGCAGTATAAGCAGAATGATAAACTGTTGCAGCTCCTTCACTGTCCAATGACAGAGTGGGGGCAGTAAGACGACCTAACTTTACTGCTTAAAGGGTTTTTAAACCCGCAGCTTTTTTTGCATATATCTACTGCTAACAAGCAGTAGATATATGCAAAAAGTTTAAAAAGCAAAACAAAAACGCTTTAACAGCGGTTTAAACTTACCTGTGTCTTCCCCGTGCTCTCCCGTCCGAAAATGTGAAAGTTCTCAGGCGGCCGCAAAGGATCTTGGGGCGGGCACATGCGCAGTTCACATTTTCGGTCGAGACGCAAAGAGCGACGCAAGGTAAGTCTATGGACACGTGCACCCGCATGCAGACATCGTAGGACAGGAAGTGCCAGCAAGCCCAGAGGAGTCAGCACTGGATCAGAGACTCGTCGCAGCGCTGGAGATAAGCTGCTCAAAACATCAGGAAAGAAGAAGAAGATCGGATTAAGAGACATCATTTAAGGTAAGTGCTTTAATTAACGTTAGGGTGAGGGGAAAAAAAAGTTGCCTTTAATGTCACTTTAACTGCAGCAAGTCAACAACTGGCCTGTTATGTCTGGTGGTTAGCACTTCTGCCTTGCAGCACTGAGGGTCTCTGGTTCAAAGCCAAGTCAGGACACTGCAAGGAGTTTTGCATGTTCTCCCTGTGCTTGCGTGGATTTCCTCCGGGTACTCCAGTCTCCTCCCACACTCCAAAGACATGCTGGAAGGTAAATTGGCTCCTGTCTAAACTGGCCCTTGTATGTATGCATGTGAAGTAGCGACCTTAGATTGTAAACTCCTTGAGGGCAGGGACTGAATGTGAATCTATGTAAAATAGGGATGCACCGATAGATCGGCCGCCGAAACATATCGGCCGAAAATGGCACTTTTGGCTAAATGCCGAACTAAAGTGCAACTTTTCTGACGATACATCGGCCCATCCCTGCTTTCTTTCCTCCCCACTGGGCGCACCTATGTGTCCCACCGGGGAGGAGAGAAAGCGCCATAGGCGGCCGAGCGCTGTGGGAGGAGAGCGCCGGTGTCTCTCCTCCCACACCGCTCCGCCTCCTGTCACAGTCCGGCAGAGCGGTGTGTGGGCAGAGACAGCCAGCGCTGTCACAGGAGGCTGAGCTCTCCTCCCTACAATGCTCGCTCATCCTCCAGTGACAGTGTGTCAGGAAGGAGAGCGGGTACAAGCAGTCAGTGATCAGTGATCGCTGAGTGTTTGTAGATAATTGAGGACAAGGTATGGTTACTATATCCTCAATTATGAATGAATGGGAGTGATCTACATCCTCCAGCTCATTCATGATTGTGGTAATAAATGTAATTAAAGTATAATTAAAGCCTCAATTTGTTTTGCATATATCTACTGCTAGCAAGCAGTAGATATATGCAAAAAGGGTAAAAAAACAAAACAAAAACGCTTTAAAAGAGGTCAATACTTACCTGTGTCTTCGCTGTGCGCTCCCGTCTGAAAATGGGAAAATTCTTGGGCGGCCGCAAAGCATCTTGGGGCGGGCGCATACGCAGTTCGGATTTTCAGCCGGGAGACGAGGAGAGACACAAGGTAAGTATATGGACGCGTGCACCCGCATGCAGACACCGTGGGACAGGAAGTGCCAGCAAGGACAGAGGAGTCAGCGATGGATTGGAGACCCGCAGCAGAGCTGGAGAGAAGGCTGAAAACATCAGGAAAGAAGAAGAAGATCGGATTAAGAGACATCATTTAAGGTAAGTGCTTTCATTAACATTGGGGGGAGGGAATTTTTTTTAACTTTAATGTCACTTTAAGTACAAAATAGGAGTGAAAGTTATTCAAGAAAGAAGATGAAAAGTTAGTGATATAAAATATTCTGTAACTTAACAGTTGTCTGTAGTGGACATAAAATTATATATTTAGAACAGGATTTGTTGAGAAGAAGCAAATTAAATATGAGAAGAGATTCTGATGTTTAAATGTTTACAAATCTAAATGTATTTAAATGAAAATGTTTGTACATGGCAAGGGCATGTCTTATACTCACCAAAAGCCTGATACAGTACAGGTGAAACTCGAAAAATTAGAATATCGTGCAAAAGTTCATTTATTTCACTAATGCAACTTAGCCGTCTACCAGGAGATTTTGGAGCACTTCATGCTTTCTTCCGCAGACGAGCTCTATGGGGATGCTGACTTCATTTTCCAGCTGGACTTGGCACCTGCCCACACTGCCAAAAATTTTCTGAGATTGTGGATCTGGGTTTTCATGAGCTGTAAGCCATAATCATCACAATTATGACAAATCACGGCTTGAACTATCTTGCTTTGCATGTAAAGAGTCTATCTCATATATTAGTTTCACCTTTTAAGTTGCATTAGTGAATTAAATGAACTTTTGCATGATATTCTAATTTTTCGAGTTTCACCTGTATATTCATACATGAACTAACCACATTGTTATATTTGATCACTCACTGTCTCATTGCTTGAATGTAACCAGACTGTTTTAAAAAAAACAAAAACAAAGGAAGGCAGATTTCTATCTTGGCTCCAGGGACAACCACCTATCCAAAACTCAGGTAATTGTACCATGTACAAACACATGCGGACTGGCACTGAGAGTTGCGACCACCCTGTCATTACCTTCAATAGATACAACGCATCTGAACGGGAACACCTGGGATTCCTGCCACAAGTATCCCAGAATGCAGCATAAGTCCCCACATGAATGGGGCCTAACCAAGTGGTTTTGAAAAAACAGATTGACCACAGA
Organism: Nanorana parkeri; assembly: GCF_000935625.1. Lineage (NCBI taxonomy): Eukaryota > Metazoa > Chordata > Amphibia > Anura > Dicroglossidae > Nanorana > Nanorana parkeri. The sequence continues at coordinate 1,100,337 of NW_017306451.1, read as the reverse complement.
TCAGATTTTCTTGTTATGTGATTGTTGAAAAATGTAAATATAATATCAACTCACACCATCTGATTATTGATTACAAGCAGGTCTATGAGAGTATTAATAACGTATTATATACAACAGTACAGTTTTTTGGAATTCCAAGTAAGGTTAGTGAAGATAACACAGATATAAACAGTAAAAGGCAAAAATTATGGGAAATTACATTGAATGGTGAGTGAGTTAGAAAAGATGTCCTGTCATGGGTGTTGTTTATTTTTAGTCTGGAAAACAATTGAACTAAAGTACATATAAATCTTAACTGAATGGCATTTATTTTTCTAAAGCTGTATGTATCCTAAACAACGATGTGATATACTTAATATTATAAGTATAATCTTATAATCTCTCTCTCATAGTTTGTAGAACGTCAAGGCTCAGCATTTGTTCCCTACTCAAAAAATTCTAAACATTTAAAGTGCTAGACTGCTCTTTTTTTCCACTTGTTTACAAATCCATGAATGTGCAAATCTCCAAATTAGACAGCCACTCACAAAGGATTTTTCCTTCCCACTACAGAAAGGTAAACACTCCTCTGGCTTGCCATCAGCTTGCAGGATTGGTAATTTCCTCAATTCTCAACTCCGCATTACAGAGCAATCATCAATGTCTTTCTTTTTATATTTCAGACCTCTTCTCCCATGTGGTAAAAAGATGCAGAATAAAAGGATGGACCAAGACCTCAACAACACTATAAAATATAACTCTATCAACTCTAAACTGAATAAATAAGCCTCCAACTGACGCGTTTTGTGAAAAATATTGACCTTTTCAAAGCCTTTTGAAAAAGTAATTATTCTTTTTCTAGAAATACATTTTTTCCCAATATGAAATATGCAAATAAACATATTTATTATTAAGGCTTACTTAAAGCTTGTGTGACTGCCTGCTTGCTTTTCTTCTTTTTCCAGGGACAAAGCTGTGGGTGGGGATTAAGCAGCAGTGATGTGTATCTGCCTGATACATATCTGCTGGCTTCCTTCGCCAGCCAAACAACTTTGGGACAGGCTTATTATGGTACCTTAGAGGCACACGGTACCTTACAGGCATGGTATCCTGTACTCCAAACCTGGGAGCAGGGCATGATGGTGCAAACCATGATGCTGGTCTGGGTTTAGGATCCTACGGGTAGTGTTTTCACCCAGGCACAGGAAGCAGGAAAAAGGGCCAAGTGCTGGCAGAAACAACAGGTACCTTTTGAAACTTATAAAACAACTACAAAAAGCTTGCAATGCTATATTAAAGAGAACCTGTCACCAACATAAAAAAATGCATGTAAAAGCATAGGCAAATCAAGGCATTTTAAATGCTTACTTACAGTTTTTCCCCTTTCCATAAATTACTTTTTTTTTTAAATTGCAACGTGCCTTTGAACATGCTAGACACTTGACTACTCCAGGAGAGTCATTTCCCTAGCACAGACCTCCCTGTTGCATGTCATAGCTAACTCCTTTTCTGGGATTGTCTAATTACTGTCTGTGCTGGTCTAGCTCCTCTTCCCTACCCTTCTCTTCCCTAAATAATCTTTTTTTTGTAGTCGCTATGCTAGGAGTGAAGGGGAATACTATAGTTTGTAAGTGGAGTGACAGCTCTGAGTCTGTTGGGTCTGCTGACATCACATCCAAGATAGTGATGCCCTGCAGCAGTCTCAGGATTTTTAAACTGCTCCATACTGGAGGCTTTTACAGGTAAACACCATGCATTAAATATGTTAAATGCACATACTGTATAATCTTATGGGAAGATTTTTGTTGAAATTAATGGTTTGGAGACAGGGAGGGAAATGTATCAAAACTGGAGGAATACTGGAGGAATAAAAATCTGGAGCAGATGTGTATGACAGCCAATCAGCTTCTCTGTCTCATTTTCAAATCCTACCTGAGCGAACTGAAGAGAGATGCTGATTGGTTGCCATGTATAACTGCTCCAGATTTTGTCTGCTCCAGTCTTGATAAATCCCCCCCCCCCCACCCCCGGGGCTCTTAAAATAAATGAAAAAACAACAAGTGAGAGAACTTCTCTTTTATAGTTTACATACAGTTATAAGGGCTTGTTCGGCGATTCCATTGAGCTGCGTTTTTCTGCATGCTACTGCACATATATGGTTTGAACAGTGCACATACACCGATCTGCCATAACATTATGATCACTGAGAGGTGAAGTGAATAATTGATTATCTCCCTACAATGGCATCTGGAAGTGGGTGGGATATATTAGCCAGCAAGTGAACATTTTTTCCCCAAAGCTGATGTAATGGAATCAGAAAAAATTGGCAAGCGGAAGGATTTGAGTGATTTTGCAAGGACCAAATTGTGATGGCTAGATGAATGGATCAGAGCAACTCCAAAACTGCAGCTCTTGAGAGATGTTCCCAGTCTGCAGTGGTAAAGACCTACCAAAAGTGGTCCAAGGAAGAAAAACCAGCGAACTGGTGACAGGGTCATGGGCAACCAAGTCTCATTGATGCACATGGGGAGCGAAGGCTGGCCTGTGTACTCCGATCCAATAGAAGAGCTACTGTTGCTGAAAAAGGTAATGCTGGTTCCGATCGAAAGGTGTCTGAACACACAGTGTATTGCAGTTTGTTGTGTATTGAGCTGTGTAGCCGCAGACCAGTTAGCTTGCCTGTGCTGACTATGTCCACCATCAAAATGCCTAAAATGGGTATGTGAGCATTAGAAGTGGACCACAGAGCAATGTAAGAAGGTGGCCTGGTCTGATGAATCACATTTTCTTTTTCATCATGTGTGTCATTTACCTGGGGAAGAGATGGCACCAGGATGGACTATGGGAAGAAGGCAAGCCAGCGGAGGCAGTGTGATGCTTTAGGCAATGTTGTGTTGGGAAACTTTGGGTCCTACTATTAATTTGGATGTTTCTTTGACATGTATCACCTACCTAAACATTGTTTACGACCAATGACACCCCTCCATGGGGTGGTTTCCATCATGTGGATGGCTGGGTGCATATCTGTCACTTACTTAGGGAAGAGGTGGTACCAGGATGCACTATGGGAAGAAGGCAAGTCAGCGGAGGCAGTGTGCATTTAGGCAATGTTCTGTTGGGAAACTTTGGGTCCTGCCATTCATTTGCATGTTACTTTGACACGTATCACCTACCTAAACATTATTGCTGACCAAGTACTCCCCTTAATGGAAATAGTATTCCCTGATGGCAGTGACCTATTTCAGCAGGCTAATGTGCCCTGCCACACTTCAAAAATGGTTCAAGAATGGCTTGAGGAATACAACAATGAGTTCAAGGTGTTGACTCGGCTTCCACATTCCTGAGATCTCAATCTAATTGAGCATCTGTGGGATGTGCTGGAAAAGAAAGTCTGATCCATGGAGGCCCCACCTCACAGTTTACAGGACTTAAAGGATCTGCTACAGATGGCTTGGTGCCAGATGCCATAGCATACCTGCAGAGGTCTAGTGGAGTCCATGCCCCGATGGGTCAGGGCTGTTTTGGTGACAAAAGTGGGACCTACTCAATATTAGGCAGGTGGTCATAATGTTATAGCTGATTGGTGTATAAAACAATTGTTCTCAATGTGCCCTATTTATATATGTGCGGTGGTGTGCAGAAAAACGCAGCTTACTGGACACGGTGAACAAGCCCTGACACTCTAAAGACACGGACCCTTTGCCTTTAAGAAAAAATTGAAGGCAAGTTCATGATGCGTCTTTGATACTTTTTCAAATGATTTGTTATACAATTATGTTGCATTAATGATACATTTTGGATGTGTTCATATCGGTCTTCATTGGTTTCTATACATGCAACAATAAACTGGAACAGAATATGACATATTGAGAACCGCATACCGAACACCAAAAAGGAACTCAATAAGATCCAATTCATAATGTACACACTGTGCTTAAGATCCTTCCAAATCTTATACATGTCAGAAGAAAATCCCCAATTGTAATGTACACAAGCCTTAAATTAAAATCCTTCTTAAAGGGTAACTGCCCTTCCAACTAATATAAGATTGTGACGGGGACAAAGAGAGATAACCTTTGTAATAACCGTGATATTTATCTAATTTCCTTGTGCCTACACAGACTCTTTCGCTGTCGGTTGTGCCCACCTAAGAAATATTCAGGCGATGCTTGTTGCCATGGGGAAACAATTGTCACAGATTTCTATAAAGTAGTCTCACACGTGAATGCAGCTATGTATACAGAATGAACAAGAAAAACATTATAAATGAAGTTCAAAGCCTAAATCATCAGTTCTTCCAAAAGCTCACCACCCATGTTACAATCTGTGTTGCAAGGGTCTGCCTGACTGGATACAAATTGATTGGATAGTTTATGAAGGTGCTCATATTACATAGTTTTGATAGATCTAAAGTTGATTGTACAGAGATTGTACGGCTGAATTGTAAGATGTATGGTGAGTCAAGGGGATATATTGGTTGTGGAGGGAGTCACAAGCCAGCTTATTCTATTTCCTGAGGACTACAGTTGTAAGATCTCGCTGCCATACTTCCTGGTTGTTTCCAGCCATCTCCTCCTCCTCGCTACAAAATTGGTCTTACCATGTCTCCTCTTCCTTTGTAGTATAGCTTAAAAAAAAAGCCCATCAGAGAGCATGAAACACCGGGCTACTACCATGGCAAGTAAAATACTGACATATTATTATTATACAGGATTTATATAACAACAGTTTGCTCAGCGCTTTACAATATAAGGGAGATATTACAATCACAATACAATTCAAGACAAAATGGTAAGGAGGGCCCTGCCCTGCATCTAAAAGGTGGGGGAGGTAGCTGTGTGGGGATGAATTATTTGAGAATGTGATAGTTCAGTGGTTCGTTGGAGGTGGGATAGGCTTCCCTGAAGAGATGAGTCCTGGGGGATCGCCTAAAGGCAGTCAGTGTGGGAGATAGTCGGCCAGGCTGAGGTAAAGAGTTCCACAGGAAGGGAGAAACTCTAGTGAAGCCCTGGAGGCGTGCATGGGAGGGGTTGCAGACACTGAGTGTTAGGTTAGATGGATGAGCCTAGCAGCTGTATTCATGATAGACTGAAGGTGGGATATCCTGTTTAAAGGTAGGCCAATGAGGAGGGAGTTGCAATAGTCCAGACAAGATATAACCAGTGAGTGGATGAGCAGTTTTGCGGTTTCATTGGTGACGAAGGGGCGTATTTTGGAGATGTTACGAAGGTGAAGGCGGCAGGATTTGGATAGTGATTGGATGTGGGAAAGAAAGGTGAGGTCCGAGCCAAGGATGACACCTAGGACCTTGGCATGGGGGGAGGGTTGGATAATTGTGTTATCAATCTCAAGGGAAAAGTTGGGGGAAGGTGCATGTATATATGTATATATACAGCCACCATATGTAATTGGCAAGCTACAATATATAAAATTCTTGCTTTTGGGTTTATATATGCTTTAAAGCAGAATTTTTATTAACCCTTGCAGTGGGCATACCCCCGGACAGCAAGGTTTAACTGCTGGTTTTTGTCTAGGTTTAAAAAAAAGTTATAATCACCCAAACCTTGGATCCTACTGGCTGTGACAGTGCTCCCTCTAGCCAGTCTCCTCCTCTGCTCCAGCGATGGTATGTCCCTTGGTGGTCTCACTTCATATATACTGTGCAAAGTATGTGATGAGTCAGGGACCTTAGCCCACTACAGAGGAGGGAGAAAGAAGCTCCAGGGACTGGTCTAAAAGCCAGCCATCTCGGAGGATTGGGTGAGTTTAACTGTTTATTTTGAACCTAGATAAAAAAGAGCAGTTAACTCTTGCAGTGCGGGGGTAGCCCCACTGCAAGGATTAAGAACATTTGTGCCCAGTGTTCTGCTCTAAAGCATATGTAAAAAAATAATTATATATTGCAACATACCAATCCTTTTTTTTTTGTCCCTTATTTTCACCTGGTGATCCGGCCAGTAATGCACTTCCTGTCTTAAGCTGCTCATACACCTTACAAATATCAGCCGATTTTCGTATGCGATTGTGTTTTCGTCCGATATTCGTAAGGTTGATGGGCAGTGTACAACCGCAAATACTGTACAATTGGTCGACTTTTGACTAACCGGCAGGTTAGAAAACTTCGGTCGAACGTACGATTTTTGCAAGGTTGGTGGCGTTTCCGTACGTCAAAATTCGTACGATTTACACTGCACATGCTCAGACGAAAATACGTGCAGTCGATTACCGCAATTCGTGCAACTGCTTCCTTTTAATTACCGCTGATCCAATCGTGCGATAATCAGGGCAGGACTGGGCCGCCATATGAAAATCGTACGACGGTTCGACCATCGGACAAAAAGTGTCGTCCGATGATTGCAAGGTGTATGGGCAGCCTTAGGATGGATCCACACTATGGAGGACCAATGGAGCCACCCTTGGACAGCAACATTGTCACCCTGTGGGGAGGGCAGTGTTAGATGCACTAGACCAGGGGTGCCCATTAGGTAGATGGTGATCTACCAGTAGCTCTCAAAGCTGATGCTGGTAGATCACGAAGGGTGTGAATGGCGGCCCCTTTATTCCATTTTGGTATATTTATTTAGCTGTACACACATGATAACCTATCAACCTGAGTCTGCTGAGCCAAGCTCCCTGACACCTTTCTGGTGGATACTGGTGGTTGAAATGCTATGTATTACATCAAAGAATATTAGTTTACACAGCCTGTTGCACTGCACTGTTTGCAAAATACAGCAAGGTGAGCCAGGAGAGAGAGCGGGGAGAGACAGACAGGAGAGAGAGCGGGGGGAGAGAGAGAGAGGAGAGACAGCCAGGGGAGAGAGCAAGGAGAGACAGCCAGGAAAGAGAGAGAGGAGAGACAGCCAGGAAAGAGAGAGCAAGGAGAGACAGCCAAAGAGAAAATAGAGACAGCCAGGAGAAAAAACAAGGAATGACAGCCAGGAGAGAGAGAGAGCGAGGAAAGACAGTCAGGAGGATGAGCAAGGAGGGACAGCCAGGAGAGTGAGAAGAGAAAGCCAGGAGAGCAAGGAGAGAAAGCAAGGAGAGAGAGAGAGCGAGGGAGGTTTTTGTTTTCTTGGTAGATCTCATGTAGCTTGTTGTTTGAAAAGTAGATCTTAACACAAAAATTGTGGGCACCCCTGCACTAGAAGATTTAGATGGACTTGACTACAAAATGAAATCCACACACCAGATAACACTTTTTAAGTAGTTATAGCAACAGGTTTTTTTAATTTCCTTTTTGGATAAAGGTTTTACATGAATGAATAAAAGCTGAACCAGCTGCGGACCTACTGGCGGTGCAGCCGGAGCGGCCGCCCCAGGACCCAAGGCTTTGGGGGGGCCCGCTGACAGGGGCCGACTGAACTGGGTGACGGGGCGGTAATTGCCCCTTCGTTGGCATGTGGCAGGCCGGGCAGCACGGAGGCTGTCAGTTTTACATGAATGAATAAAAGCTGAACCAGGGGCGGACCTACCGGCGGTGCAGCCGGAGCGGCCGCCCAAGGACCCAAGGCTTTGACAGGGGCCGACTGGACTGGGGGAGGTAATTTCCCCTTTGGTGGCATGTGGCAGGCCGGGCAGCACAAAGGCTGTCAGCGTGCTCTGCTGCTGCCGTCCTCCCGCCGTGGGGGGGCCATATACTGCCTGCAATGTACAGTATATGCCCTGAATACAACGCAGGCGGTTGTCACTGAGGAGATGGGGGGAGGGGAATTCATGGTTTGATGTGGGGGTGCCCAGAAGCTGCACACAGTGCTGTCATTTAATTTAATTGAAGGAATGGATTATAATAGGAAACATTACACTGTAATGTTCCCTATTATAATATATTTCTCTATCCCAGTGTTAGATATTAGCAAATATTAGCAAACGTTGCTAAGTCTTGAGTCCAGTGCGTTGCTAAGTCTGGAGTCCAGTGTGCTAAGTCATAAGTTCAATTTGTATACTGTTCTACATTGCTGTATAATGTATTGCTGGGATTTGTAGTCCCTTTACAGCTGGTGCAATTCTGCATTAGAGTGTATGCTCCTCATTACCGAGGCTGATATGACTGCCTCAGTGTTCTCCGTACAGCACTGCGGTATATGTCAGAGCTATATAAATGTATAATCATAGTGTGTGACTGTGGAGGGGGGGGGGGGGGGGGGCATTAGGTTTTTTCTTTGGGAGGGGGAAGGGGGGCCTGAGAAAATATCTTGCACCAGGGCCCTTTGTTCCTTTGGTCCGCCACTGAGCTGAACATTGTACCCCTATTAGTGGTAAATGGTTTGTCCCAACCCTCTATCTGCTTATTTTGCTGGACAGCTTAGTCTGTTAAAGAAAGTTGATAAATAACAGACTTACTGTTAGGATCACCAGGTAAAAATAAAAGAAAAAAAGCCTAATAAAAAGAAAACTAATGCAGCCACCACTATTACATTTTTGTTTGTATGTTTAGATACGCTTTAATATTGCCAATAAAGCACATTTTAGTGTGATGAGAACAAATGAATAGAAAAGTGCCAGTGCCGGTCTATGACATGTCAGGCTGTGTGCATTCAGCTTAGTCATTGGTGCTTTGTGTTTGTCTCTCCCTGGGAAGACATGTTGAACCATCTGTATGAGTGCAGTGCTAGTGATGGCAGTGCCCTATGGTGACTTGACACCACATAGGAGGAGCAATGTAGCTTAGCACGGTGAGGATGGAAAAGTGCTGCAGTCCATGACTCGGCTGGGCTGCCTGTGGAGCGCATACATGGTCTGTGACAGCAGCAGAAGCCGCACAGATGGGAAGCAGACAGGCACTGGTCCAGTGTGTGGAATGGTCTATGTCTGAGACACACTGAGCTGCCTCACAACTTAAGCACATTTAACACTACAGCCTACCTGGACTCATTTAAAGCCCTCTCCTAACATTTCATAAGCTTTTCTCCACGCTGAATTAGGATGGCGGAGGCAGAGTTGCACAGGGAACGCCTGCAAGCCATAGCAGTAAGTTAATTGTCTTCTCCTTGTCTCTTTTGTCTTTAAAATAACATAGTAACCGTTGCTGAATGGAAGCAGCACGTTTCACAGCAGCCTCCGCTTGGGATTCGGTGTTTACTGGAATATTGTCTGGGTTTGGGATTGCAGCTCCTGCATACACCTTCTCATCTGTACTGTGAATGGATCAAAACACAGGCACTACTAGAAGTTGACCTCTCAACTGTCCTTTATTTGCAGCGACTGGCCCTCATTTGGAAGCAAATCCCTCTGTCCCTCTTCCGTTGTACAGATATGATAAGATGCAACTCAACTACCAAAATTTTTATTTTGCACTAAATCCTTTATCGTATCTCTTAATGACCTTGTTTGCTACTTTGAAAAGCCTGTATAAGGGAGAAGTAACGGTGGGAAAAAAAAAAATTCTGCATTTAATCAATTATTTAAATTCTTAAAGACCATCTCCAGGCAAACTAAAAAAAAAGTACTCATGCAATAGGGCTATCCCTGCACTGCAATTGTTCTCACTTTTGTCTTGGGCACTGGAGTTAAGCAGATTTACTTACCTGATCCCTGTTCCTTTAGGCTGCTAGACCTGCCCCCACAGTCTATTCTGTCCTGGGCTCCAGTGGTCTAAGGACTGCTGACGTCATCACATCTTATGCAGGCTCTATAGACCTGCATTAGATGTGAGGATTCCAAGGGATATTCTACAGGCAGAACGGAGGGGAAGAAGAGGACAGCACTGACCGCTGGGGAGATCGAGGATCAGGTAAGTAAAAATGCTTTACTCTAGTCCCTAGAAAAAAACAAGCCCTTTCCCTTACACTGTGGCTGATAGCCTCACTGCAAGGTGCATTTTTTGTTTGCCTGGAGATGGGCTTTAGTGGTCTACATACCTGGGGGTGTGCCCATTGCGGAAATACATTGTGCTGGAAGGTGTCCCTCTTCATCATCCTATTTATCATGCCAATATGCTAAAATCTCATGTTGTTTAATGTCATTGTCATTTCAAAAGTTATTTTAATTGTTTTAAAGATGCACAGTCCCTTTAATAACAAAAGAAATGCTGCTTGTAAAGATTAGAAGCTTACCTGTCCCGCCACCCACACCACTGAGCTTTGTACTCTGAAGAACCTATAGCATACAATACACTTTCCATTGTGTTGGATGCCTGGTCCCCCACTGAGCGCTGTAGTTCCAGCCATCACCTGGACATCACATCACATCCAGACGTCACATCACTGCTGTGAACTGTAGTGATGTAGGAGCTGGCAGATCAAAACACAGAATGCAGAGGGAAAAAAGGCATCTGACACTCCCGGAAGTGTCGGAGGCTGATGATTGGCAGCCAAGGTGTTGGGACAGGTAAGTATTAATTCTTCCCTTTTTTTTAAAAGTTTTTATTCTTCGCTTTAAATCTGCAGCTTTCATCAAAATAATACTTGGTGATCCAGCCGTTAAGGTTGTTCAGGCACTTCCTGTTATAGGGTGACATCTGTCTCCTGATTGTGTGCCTGTGTTGTCATGTCACATGCACCCCTGATGGAGACTGCAAGAGGCTGTGCCCACACACATTGCACTGGCATGGTCCACTGTTGCCACTAATAAGAAGCTGGTCCAGGACAATGATGTGCCAACAGTAGAATGTTTGCAGACAGAGAGTAGCTGAAAAAGACTAGAGGAGTACAGCAGGTGGAAAAAAAAGGTTGAAAACAATATCTTATAGTATGAAAAAGAAAACATAGTGATTGATTATGATACACAGTGCTTAAATGTCATCCAGTGAGTTTGATTTGTTTAATTGTAAGGTGGATTGTATGGCTTCTGTAGAACACTTTGAGGATACATGCTCAATATTCTCTTATGTCAAGAAACAGGGTTAAGGGGACCTTCACAATAGAATGCCATGCTTTATGACACCTACAACTTGTTCTTGTTTACGGTATTATGCATTAGTCAGCCCCATGCTTTTGATATGCTGTAAGCCTATCTCCGGGGGGGGTAAAAAACCCTTTCAATAGGGCTTGACCAAGGGTTACCTGCTCGTTAATGTCTACGAAGCTGTGTAAAGGACTTTTACTTTCCTGCTCCCCGCTCCCCCAGCAATCAGCACTCACCTTGTCCCTCCTACACCCCAGCTTGTGAACCGTTGGTGTGCTCACGTATGATGTAGAGCTATGGACCCTGCATTGTACGTGATGAGGTCAGTGAGCCTCTGACTACCAGAGCATAGAAGGGAAGAGGCTGAGGGTGCCAGTCTTAGAGCCAGCGGGGATCAGGTAAGTAAAAGGTAAGTAAAAGTCCTCTACACAGTTACCCTAAACTGTAGCCCCGCTGCAAGGAGAGTTTTTTTTCTAAGAAATAGGCTTTAAATCCTTGGTTCTCAGCTAGTGGGTCACAACCCCATGTTCAGTGGGTCACCGCATGCCTTCCTCTTTTCTAGGTGAGGTGCCTCTCCTTTGAACAGCATTGTCAGTTCTCAGGCTCAGCGGCCATTCAAAATATGCTGCCCGATGCCGAGTGTCAGCTTGAGGTGGGGTGGGATGGGGCTATGGCCATTCATACCTGCATTGCTTACAGATACCTCAAATGTTCTGTAGAGTTGCCTGGACTGGAGTGACGTCACAGTCTGGCTCCCACCACCTCTACAGGGCACAAAAGGGAGTTGTACAAGCAATGCACATATGGATGGACCTCCATCACAGCACAGCAGCCCACACTGGACCCCAGGCTGAGGATCCACTCCAGTTCTCGTAAGGTAGGGAGACTCGGTGGATCTTAAAAAACATTTTTTTTTGGAGTGTGTATATGTGTGTGTGAGAATGCCTATGACTGTGTGAGATTGTGTCTGTGGTTGTGTGTGTCTGTCAGTGTTTTGAGGGCCCGTTCACACTAGTACAGTGCGTTAATCGCACAATCCCGTTCTCATGTGGGAGGTGTGTTGCATTGCCATTCATTTGAATGGCACCCCAAACGCACCTCACACCCACAGTTTGATCGCCCACACTGAAATGCGCGGTACCGCAATGCCGTGCGTTCCTACGCAGTGTGGCTTGGGTCATGACTTAATGACCAAGGACAAATATGAGTCCTGAGGGTACACAGGTTGAGAACCACTGCTTTAAATTCTTCAACAGTGTGATCTCCTTGACATAATTCCCAACTCTATTCCTGTCCATCTGTGAGTTTTGGTTTTCCCACCCAACTTTGTGTGTTCTAGCACTTCTTCTTTTAGCAATTGCTATGGTACAAACTTAGTACATACTAGCAAGAATATAAGACACCGTCAGGTGGTTTGACTGTTCGTGATCTGCCAGAAATAACTGCTTTAGATGATCTGGCCCTTTAAAGCGATGGTAGCTATTCTTATGTTATTCAAGTAATTATCAAAACTCAAGGTTTTGTCCATACGTTAGTCGTTACGCTGGCTGTGCACTAATAGATTTCTTTGTTTCAGCCGGCAGGATGGACAAAAGAAATCTGACAGATTCCTCCAACCACAGTAAACAGCGTGGATGGACGAATCCCCCTCCCGGCACGATATTGCATTCTGACAGCTGTCATCATATTTGAACACTTATTGCAGCTGATTGGCTGCAGCGACTGTTCAGCTGACAATTTTTGGCTCGGCTGCTTACTCAGTTGACTTTTGGCGGGGCTACCCTCTGTTAGAATTTCATCTGATTGAGCTTTAGTTTTATCCAACACTTATCCACTATAGAAATACCCTGTACTCTGAGAACAACGAGGGGCTGTATTGGTCACCCTGCACGCTACAATCTGTGTAATCTTTGCACAATCAACCTAAGATTTACCAGAACTATGGATTAGGAGGACCTGCCTATTATATCCAATCAGTTTGTTTCCAATCAGGCAGACACCTTTCTTTTCATAGTTGTTGGTAGATCTAAAGGAGATTGTAAAAGCAGATTGTAACATGTGTGGTGAGCCTATAACATTCCAAAAAGTCAAAATTTCCTCAGACATGCAACATTTTGGTTGATCCTTACAGTGGGGCTACCCCTGCACTGCAAGGGTTAACTGCTCATTCTAGGTGCTGAAATAAAAAAGGTATATTCACTCGATCCTCCCAGTTGCTTGGCTCTTAGACAGGTCCCTTTTGCCTTGCTCCCCCTCTGCTGCAGCAGTCTAGGCATCCTCGAGTCTTCAAGGATGAAGACTCGAGTCAGCCAAGCATGAGGGACATACTATTGCTGCCAGCTGCAAGGTTTAGGTGAGTATAACTTTATTTTAGCACCTAGACCAAAACGAGCACTTAACCCTTGTAGTGCGGGGTCAGCCCCACTGCAAGGGTTAAGAAAAGTTTTGCCCAGAGTTCTCCTTTAAGTTTTAATAATTTCATGTGCCTCCAACCTGCCCCTCTCCACACTCATTCCCTTGTGTGCTAGAGACTGAAATTGCATTCTACTGAGTGTTATTTTCTGTGTATGATCAGCTAATATCTATCTATCTATCTATCTATCTATCTATCTATCTATCTATCTATCTATCTATCTATCTATATAGATAGATACACATATATAGTATATGTATAATAAATACTGTAAATAAATAATAATATATTTTATTATTTCACAACAAACAGACACTCTGATCATGTCCACTCATTGTCACAGAGCCACATGATTCTGGTTGGATTATATACAATATACAGTATATACAGTGTATGGTCCTACTAAGACCACCCATATCACTTTTCAGTTGTGTCTCAAATCAATTATTAGCATCAATAATGCAAGACAAAAATAAGTGCGAACAAAAAAAAAAGCAAAACAATTACAGGCTTGTAGAAATGTGATACGTCAGATAATGCTGATAGAATGGTCCATTGTTTACAGCATTAATGATGGTTTCTGGCGGGGCTGGAGCGTGGCCGTTATCAGAAACATGCACACACACACACACACACACACAGTCTCACTGACTCCGTCCAAACTTTTTTTTATTCCTTTTTTTCTGTCTAGCCATTCCATGTGCAATAGCTTTATTAACAATATACATAAGTGCAGCCATACACGTTACAGATAGACAAGTATACAAGGTAGCCATTATAGGATGTGTATAGGGCAGGGGTAGGCAACCAGCTGCGGTGAAACTACAAATCCCTTCATGTCTTTGTGTCTGTGGCTGTAGCTGTCCTTACCGTTAATAGTTTTTCTGCCTGCACTGTGCACATCTTATGGACCAGGGGTGGGCAATTCCGGCCCTCCAGCTGTGCTTTAACTACAAATCCCTTCATGCCTCTGTAGCTGTGGCTGTAGCTGTCCTTACCGTTAATAGTTTTTGTGCCTGCACTGTGCACATCCTATGTACCAGGAGTGGGCAATTCTGGCCCTCCAGTTGTGCTTTACCTACAAATCCCTTCATGCCTCTGTAGTTTTGGCTGTAGCTGTCCTTACCGTTTATAGTTTTTCTGCCTGCACTGTGGACATCCCATGGACCAGGGGTGGGCAATTCTGGCCCTCCAGCTGTGCTTTAACTACAAATCCTTTAATGCCTCTGTAGCTGTGGCTGTAGAGGTCAGAGTCGTGCAATGCCTCATGGGGATTGTAGTTCCTAGTTCCACAGCAGCTGGAATGCTGTGTTTGCCTACTCCTGGTATAGGGTATGTGTATATTGGTATTACAATTTGGAGCAAGAAGGTCTGTTCCTAGGAATGTTCTGCTCAGGTTAATTCCACTGGATGGTAACCTTTTTAAGCTGCAGTATATTAGTATGCATGTGTTAAGCGTTGGTGACATTCTTAACATTGTTACTGTTTCAGAGGTCACATCACATACAGTAGTGGAGTACATTTTACTAGTGGAGTACATTTTACTAATGTCCTAGCAGGTGGCTTCACGATCATGCCACACATACCTTCATTTCTGTGTCAAAGCTTGCAAAGCAGGCGTTCACATAACTTTCACAGTTCATTTATGGCGAAGGCTGGTAGAAAGTGTGCTGGAACGTATAATGGTATGCTCCTTTCACACATGGGCATTTTCATTTCTGAATCCTAAAGCTGAACTCCAGAATTATCTTCAGTTTTGCACAGTTGTACAGGTCCCTCCCCTTTGCTGAAATTGTTTAATCTCATTTCATCGGGAGCTTCTTTCAATGTGCATTGGAAGCTGCAACAAGTCAAACAGAGCCCACCTAATTTTCTGGTAGGAGGACATCCAGTATCATCTAGCTCTGCCTCCCCAGCCTTACTGTCCTTGGCCCACCCCTTTCATTCATTGGATTTCAGTTCTTTCAACCATGGAGGCTCAGCATCACATGCAGGTGTTACCGAGGGTGGTCTGCTGTTATTAGGAAGCTATGTGGAGCCCTTTCCACCACCCATGGTCAGCCTGCATTGCATAAAGGAGCACGGAGACCTAGTGATGACAACAGAGTCGAAAATAATTAAAGGTTTTATTTAAAAAATTAGCATGTTGATGGGAGGCGGGGAAAAAAACAGGAAAGACAAATTGTAAGCAAATCAAAGCTTTAACCCTGTGACTGCCAGAGTCGTTTTTGCATTTGATTTTTTTTGCACACATGTTAAAACTCACATTTTAGGCCTGAAGATTACAGGTAGTTAACACTCCCCACCCCGAATTATATATTTTCTAAGGCAGAGACCTTCCACAATAAAATGGTGACAGTTGCAATTTCTTATGTCACAGGATATTTGCACAACTGTTTATGAAACCCATATTTTTAGTAAAAACAATGCATTGAAATTTTTTTTAGTGCACATAAACACAATACAATACCCAATTATAGGTAAAATATTACAGATGAGGTTGTGTTGAGTAAATACAGTAGATGCCAAACTTGTCAAATGCTAAAATTGCATGTGCCCATTAAACGGGGAGAACTTCAGTACCCAAAATAGTCCATAAGTGATGCCTTAAAATCATTTACATGTCATCATCAATCAGAATTGGGGAAATCGGGCCCTCCAGCTCTTTTGCTGAACTAAAAGTCCCATGAGGCATTGCAAGACTAAAAGTTATAGGCATGACTCCCAGAAGCATGTTGGGATTTGTAGTTAAAGCACAGCTGTTGCCCATCCCGGATTGAGAGGCCTTTGAATTATTGCTCTCACACCAGTGTTCAGAGCGATACGTGCACCCAATGTTGAAGGGTGATGGAAGGACACTGTGCGGCCCCCCAAAAAGCGTTTGTTTTATGACAAGAATCTTCAATAAATGAACATTTTGCAATCCTGAAAGGATTTTTGGCGTGCTGGTGACATCTATACACAGGTGCACCCAATGGACGCATTTAGGAACTTATATAGGGGCAGAGCGCTTTATCTAATTATAACATTGGTCGGTTTCCAGTCTTATACCCCACTCTCAGGCAAAGCAAGTTATGATTCTGATGAAGGGCGCTTGCCCCTGAAACACGTCAATCTTGGCTGACTGCGGCTGGTGGACGGTGATGTGACCAGAGGCAAGCGTGGTACATAGTCGGGGCGATACCATGTTGGGTTAACAGACAGTGTGGCCTCTTGTTTGTTGTTAAAGCGTGATGAAATTATGGTGGCCCTCTGTTCCCTTTTGTTTTCTATGATAATTATAATATATTTTATGGTGTTATTTAGTTTGTTTAATTTTATAACCTTTTTACCTTATTGCCATTTCTTTATTTTAAACTGCTAGATGGCTCAACATAATGATTTTTTTTTTAATGGGGCAGATGTTCTTCAGTGATTCTTTTTTCTCAAAAATCTTTCTTCCTGCAATTTTTTATTAGGTGTACCAAAGAAATTAGTTTGTAAAAAGAAATTTGGGTTTGTGTGAGCATGTTTTCCTGGCAAGAAGAACGACTTTGCAGTGTTGCTGGTTGGCAGCTGAGCGGTAGTACTGTTAGTGACGTTAAAATTTGGAGAAAAATCTCTGACTACACACAACACATATTTCAGGCAAGACTATGTATTTTGGCCGGCAGACTGCTGCGTTTGTATGGTTCTTGACTAGTTGAAATAAATAAGAGCTTTCATTACACATCCTGCAGATGCAGGGGATCTAGAGGTACTGCATCCTGTTCTACTTAAAATCCTTCATTAGCAGAAGTATGGTAGCAAGCCAGAACCATAAAATTGTAGCCAAGGTTCCAAGTGGCGTGTCTGTCTGGCAACAAAGTTGGAATTAAAGCATCAGACTAGTTCCATGTATGCATAATTCATCTGTAATACGCAGGGAGGAAAGGCAACCCGAAGAATATCTTTTCACTAGAAATGCTAAAGAACAAAGCAAAATTCCATTTTAAAGCTGAATATAGTTATAGAGGTTTAATGCGTGCAATAATAACTAAGTTGCAAGTAGGAATTCAATATTCGTAGTTATTTAATGGCTCTTGTCGTAAAATTCAACCACAAGATAAACCGGTGTTATATGTCTGGTTCTACTAAATATCTGTTTATTACTTTGATAGTTAAATCTGGGCTGAAGCCAACAAATGATAATAATCTCAAACAATCTGCACTCCTAGTCCTCAAACACAAACCCTCAACAGCAGCTGTGCAAAAAAGACCCCAAAAGCCTTTCCAATCATTTCTACATGAAGCCAACAAACTGGCTAGTAATGTGCAATTCAGTACATGTGTACTGCCTACTGTTATCCGAGGCTGCTAACCCTAAGTGCCCATTCACACCAGAGGCAGTGCGTTCCGGCCCGATTCTAGCCAGAACGCACTGCCTCGCTTTGAGCTGCCCGTCACGATCGTGCACGCAGCATGGAGCTGTATGTGCCGGCTTTTTCTCGTGTGATTGAAGCCTTAGTGGGCAAGGAAGCATAAAAAAGAATTTAATAGGTATGCAAACAGCACTAAGAAACCAACAGAGGTTCGAGCCTTCCTCCACTGCACTGCACAAAGTGTTTTGTATTGCTGTTGTGTCACTGAGCCTTTCCCTAACGTCCTGTCCTGGTGACTAGTCTGTCAACGGGACAGGAAGTGATAGGAAATATTCAGGGTACACAAACATCAATAAAATATCAACAATGGTTCTTGACTTCTCCCATTCTACTTTAAAAAAAGTGTTTTTATTGCTGTTTTGTCCTTGTTAGAGAGAGATGTTCCCTAACTTCCTTTCTTTGTGTCAAAGTTGTTATCGGAACAGATGATGACAAAGGGGACACTAGTAGAAGTATTAAAGTGACACTAAGCTTAAGAGTAAACCTTAAAAGTGCTTTTGGGTACCTTAACCATTACCAATACTGGACCTTACTTATGCATCACTTCTCTGCAGATTCTCTAATCATCTCTGAATTGGTGCTGACATTGTCCTTCCTTCTGGAGGGTGGTTACTTTTGTTCCCCATGGGCCCTCTGTGATGTTAAGTAGCCACCGCTCCAAGCTCGCTTCTGTGATGGACTACTATCTCAATATAAATTAGTAAACTGAACATGAGATTGTTGTCCATCCTGGGAGCGAACTTGGAGCGGTGGTTACTTTACAACACACACAGGGAGCATGGGGAACAAAAGTAGCCCCCCTCCAGAAGGAAGGACAGTGTCAGCACCAAGTCAGAGATGATTTGAGGATCTACAGCTGAGTTATACACAAATAAGATACATTTTTGTTAATTGTTAAGGTATTTGAAAGCATTTTTACAATTTAGTGTCACTTTAACTTGACAGTTTCTAACTCTCTATGCTCTATCCAAAAAAAGAGCTGGAATACCATTTTAAGTCTATGTAGGGAGTAAATGAATAAGCACTTTTATTTTATCTTTCTGCATACTTGTGAACAGACTAACGGGTGTATTGTTGAATTCCCAAAGACATCACACGCCATCCATCACTCAAGGATACTGATAGCTTGCTTGGGTTAACCATTTCAGTTTGGTACTTCTCCCTCGGTTTTTCTTCAGGCAACATGTCTCATTAACAATTCACTCTTCTTGATGTCAGAGCTTTGGGGGAAATATAATACATATGAATGAAAGTGTCTGAAAGAATTCTGGTGTTGTACTTGGCAATCATAGTCTCATTTAACCTGCTTACAGTGCATGGGTGGGGAAGAGGATTAGTTGATAGGTAAATGGCAACAAAATTATTCTCTGAGATACCTTCAGTTATAAGACTTATAAGGATATTTTGGGCATACATTGCGCACAGAATTTTTAACAGTGAACCTTTAAAAGGAGAATGTATTATATGTGCATGCCTTTGTATTGCCACAAATAGAAATGGACAGTGGAAATGGATAATACCTTTGCTTTTATGCTAAAACAAGAATGCTCACTGGTCATACACTTGCTATGTTTCGGAAGTAATGCTCTTCAAGTGAACAAATAGAAAAGGTCTTTTTAAATAAACATCCTGACTTTTCTAACAGAGGTGTATATTTGAAAACCTTCTATCATCCAAATGTGTGTTTTATATCTAGCATAGTGTCTGTTTAAGCTGTTACTTGATCTCCAGTATATCCCCTCATGTTCCCTTCCGCAGACTTCAGGCATACCGTTAGGTTCATTTGCTTTTGCCTAAACTGTTCACTGTGCCTCTGGTTGGTGGTTATATAGGAAGCTTCAGAACAATATTTCTGAATAATGCAATATGCTGTCATTGTGGTAAATAATGAAAAATAGTGGTAAGCAATGACCGATATTAACAGTGTAGTGTTACAATGAAAGGCATATTATAATAAGGCATACTAAGGTGACAGAAGTTGTGTAGAAGCCTTCTCTGTTTCTTCCTTTCCCCCTCATTAAAATCCTAATGAATATTTAAAAAAAAAAACTTTCTGTCTTTATCAAATATGTTATTTTGGACCCAATGATGTCATCGCTGGGTCTCTGTGTTTCTGTATGCAATGCAGGCAGAAGGCAGGCAAGAGGAGCTGGCAGGGTGTTGAACATAGCTTCCTGAAAACATCACAGCACTCAGTACTACTCTTAAGAGTCCTCAGTCCTGATGCAAGCAGTGGGCTGGGTCTTGGGAGGAGTTATGTAAATATCAAACTATCTTGATGGGTGAATGTCAGTCTGAAGTTAATATCCTAAATTAGGGGCTTATGTGTGGTTCTTCAGTGCCTTAAGGTGCCCATACACCTTACGATTATCTTACGATAATCGTATGCGATCGTTTTCGTACGACAATCGTAACGTGTGAATAAAGTGCCCGACCGATAGTACTGTACAATCGTACGACTTTTGACGGTCAAGCATGTTTGAAAACTTTGGTCGATCGTACGATGTTCGCATGGTTGGTGGTGTTTCCGTCCGTCAAAAGCCGTACGATTAACACTGCGCATGCGCAAATGAAAATAATTGCGGTCAATTACCGCAAGTCGTCCAGGTGTTTTTTTTAAACTACCGCTGATTGAACCTTTCGATAATCGGGGCAGGATGGGGCGAAAATCGTACGACGGTTCGATCATCGGACGAAAAGTTTTGTCCGATAATCGTAAGGTGTATGGGCACCTTTAATCATAAGAGATGTGATACATGCCTATCAGCAAATACATTAAAATGTATTTAACAGTCTAGTTGTTTCCAAAAATGTTATGTTTTGACTTCTAGACTAAGTTCTGCCCAACTTTCAATTATTGCATTTCAGTGGCCAGTAAGGACACTCGTATTGGACAGCATGCCGGGCTCAGCTCAGAACTTTGGCAAGTCAAGTAACAAAATTAAATGAAGTAAGAGGTGCAGTATCTCTCATATGCAAAGATTGCTGGTCTCTTACAGTTTATCATATAATACACCCTATAAATAAAGCAGGGTGATCTGGCAGCAGAGCTTATTTTCAAGTGCTTCGCTTTTACAAATATAAAACTTCCCTCATTGCAAAATATATATTTATTCAGCTTCATAGCCGCAATTACAGATGTCTTCATTGAGGGCGTGAATAGCCAAGTTTCCGTGTTTGCTGATGATACTAAAATTGGGAGGGTAATAGACGTTATAACATTACAGGAGGACCTGGATAAAATAGGGGAGTGGGCAACTATATCTCAGATGAGGTTTAATGTTTGAAAATTTAAAGTAATGCATTTTGGGGTTAAAAATAGGCAAGAAGAATACACATTATTGGGAACTCCTCTAGGGAAGTCAGAAATGGAAAAATATTTGGGGTCATAGTAGACCACAGATTGAACAATAGCTTGCAATGCCAGGCTGCGGCAAACAAAGCGATCAGAATACTGTCTTGTATTAAAAAGGGAATGTACTGTAGAGACAAGTCTATAATTCTGCCACTTTAAAGATCACTAGTTCGGCCTCATCTGGAGTATGTGGTCCAGTTTTGGTCACCAATCCACAGAAAGGATGTCCTGGAGCTGGAGAGAGTCCAGGGAAGGGCAACTAAACTAAGGGGATGGAGGACCAAAGCTATGAGACAAGGTTACTAAATGTAAACATGTTCACGCAGGAAGTGAGGAGATTAAGGGGGGACATGATTTTGATGTACAAAATGTTTAGTGGTGATGGCCACATCAGCAATAAACATTTTACGGTAAACTCCATAACAAAGACTAGAGGCCATCACCTAAAATTGGTGGAGCAAAGATTTAACCACAAGGGGCGTAGGGGCTTCTTCTCAGTTAGAGCGGTTATGGTTTGGAACTCGCTGCCACAAGCAGTGGTATCAGCTGAGAGTGTTGAATCATTCAAAAAGCATTTGGGCAACTTCCTCAGAGATCGTAACATACAGGGGTATGTTGTAAAAACAAGATCATACAGGGACTCGTACACACGTATACACATGCAGAATTACATACACGCAATAGGTTGAACTTGATGGACCTGTGTCTTTATTCAACCTCAAATACTATGCAAACTATGTAAACTCTGGAAACTGTGAATACATATGTAACAGATCCATGTAACTGATGTTTTCTAAACATTTGCAGACCACTTAGCAAACAGTTATACATCACAATTCGTTAAAGTTCTCATTTAGGGTTAAAAATATACTGCCTTCTTTCCACAGTTCATTTTATCTGGTTACCTCATGCTATATTATTTTTAAACCAGACTTGTTACATAGTGTTAGCCATAGAAGTGGAGCCATAGGATTTTAGACAGATTAGCAGCAGTAACTGCCAAGCCTTCTAACACTCCAAAGGATGTCTGCATTTCAAAGACTGGTATCTGATCCCTGGACTCCAGAAACAAGTTAATTATTGTTAAAGTGTATATATATATATTATAGTAAATAAAGCAGCAGCACAAGTATGGTCTTCTTAAAATGGTTTATATAATTTAAGTGACACTAAACTCAGGAGTTAAACCTTAAAAATGTGTTCAAATACCCAACTATTAATACTGGACCTTATTTGTGCACAACTGGGATGTATATCCTCAAATGATCTCTCAATTGGTGCTGACACTATCCTTCCTTCTGGAGGGTGGCTACTTCTACTTTTGTTCCCCATGGTCCCAGTGTGTGTTGTAAAGTAGTCAGATGATCGGGAAGTGAGCTGATCGGTGAATGTTTCTGCTCACTTCCCGATTGATAGAGCTGACCTGTGACAGTTTAATTGTCACAGGTCGGCTCTAACTATGAGGATGAGTGAAAATCACATAGTACTCCTTTTAAGTACTAATGTAATACCAAACAACCTGGATAGTAATTTATATTCTTTGTCAGTGCCACAGGCAATAGTGGGCTTAACAGAAGACCAGGTGAGCAAAGTGCCTTGGGTAGCAACCCTCAGGGGAAGAAGGAGATCTTTTAAATAATCAGTTGCTGATAGATGGTTCCACCTTTTTCAGAGCAGCTTGGGGTATAACTATTCACATTTATTCACATTTATTCACATTTATTCTTACTTTATTAATTTAATTAATTTAATTTATTACTAAATTTTATTTTTTATTTTTCCAGAAGCGCAGATTTATTTGTTTACATTCGCTGATAGATTGTAGGTGGCATAGCCGGCAGCATTACAGTATGACGGTAATGGTTATAGTTTCTTAGTGAGCTTGTTAAAAGCAGAATGGGCAGACAGACTGGAAGTGCATGTATTGAAGTTTTCCTTCCCAGATTTCCCTTACATTTGTTGAGGTGATACATCACATACCTCTTCTTAAGTCGCATAGAAAAAACACAACTCTGCTTGATTGGCCCCATCCTTTACTTGGATTAATTTCCCCAACTGTAATGAGTTAATGGTTTTAAAATCTTTCATGAAACTGAGCTGTCTCCATAGCAGTAAGTTAGCCTCTGATTGACCGAAGGTAGGTAGCTTCCTTACCCACAAAGAACCCAGGTATATTAACAGGTAATAGAGAGAGAGAAGAAGCATGGAAGCAGGAAACAGATAGATATATAGAAGGCATATTTCACTGCTGAGGCCAGGGATAGCAGGGTTACCTATATATGTATCACTGCTTCTATATATTTAGGGGTTGGGAGGAAGGAGGTTGGGAGTAAGAAGAACCACATTAGACATCTTTGCAAAGCAAAAAAGATTTCCCCTGGCTATAGACTGTATACATTAGGTGTGATCGCTACCATTGTACAAAGTAGGCAACCTAGAAAGGCAGAAGACCTTATATAATATGGCTTAAAGTGCAAACTGTCATGTTGACCATGGTACCATTACCATTCATGTAAAACATTTCTGTTTATAATGCATTTTTCACTGTTTGCTATCACCCAACAGACATGTCAACACATTGTAATCCACACCACAAGGAGCTATTCACACTTCAAATCTGCTAATGGTGCCCAGATGACATTATATAATCAAGTCAGTGTTTTCACATGATCTAATAGGGTGTCTCCAGCAATAAGGATGGGCAGGATTTAGCTTGCCAAAAATATGCTTTAAAAAACTGAATGTGAAAAGCTCCAGAGGAATAGACATACTCTAAAACAGTGCCCATTTGAATATTTTTTCAAGATTTCCAAAATGTTAAGCTTGATCAGCCTGGCTATTTTCATGCTTTCTATATCACATTCTACAATATATCTTTTTTTTTGTAAATACACCTGCTTCATGACTTATGGATTAGACAGTGGTATAGTTTGACAACATAATGCAGTTGTGCAAATTCAACAATTATTTTATTTTGTATCGCAAAATGTATTTAGCCCCCACACTCTTCAACCCATAAGTTGGTTTTCCTAACAATCTATCACACTACACTCTGTCCACATAACTTGCACCACCTTCCCTTATCGGTTTGAAGCTCAGTTCAAACCTGCGTGATGTGACATCAAACGTACATTAGAGCACTTTTTTACACGTGGTACCGTGTGTAGCACTAGGTTAGCCCATTCATTTAAATAGATTGCCTATCACATTTAAATTGCACCAAAGAAGTCCAGGACCCTTTTTTTTTTATCACATCACACCACAATGCTTGGTAATAAGCTGCCATGTGTGATGGCCAGGCGCGTTGGGATGGGATTAAGAAATGCAAGCATTGCAGCACACCTAACTTTCTCACACACAAACTTGTGTGATGTAAGAATGCCTACATTCCTGTGCCACATAGATGTGTATAAGACATTAGGCATGATTTTGGCGAGGGAACAGATCGGTGAAGAATGAAGAAGTGATCTTTATTTATCAACAGGGAAGATCAGTGAGCATATATTTCTTTTTCTCCATAGCCCCCTATATGGAAAAGCCAAATTACCAAATTTCTTAAAATATGAAGTGCTTTTTGTCAGTTCAGTGTCTGTGATAATGGACAGTGAAAATATATACTTTGATATCTGATACATTGCTATTTGAAATTAATTTTGGTTTAGCAATCTCAAAGACTTCCACTGCTACATTTGGTGAAAATAAATGCGATTACAATGTAACTAAAGAAGCTACTATGTACTGTTTTCCCTACAGCAGCCTTTTTTAACCAGGGTGTGGTTGGAACCCTGGTGTGCCTTCTGACTTCCTCAGGAGTGCCTCAAAATTTTGTGGTAGTGGGACTGTGATGTGAAGGGGGGAATGGAGACTGAGGTGAAAGGGGCTCCTGATGTAATGGGGGAACTCTGATATGAAAGAGGGGCTCCTAATTGAAGGGGGGCTACTGATGCAAAGGGTGACTCTGATGTAAATGAAGGACCTTGATTTGAAGGAGGCACTTCAATATCAAGGGGAGCCCACTTTTTGTGTGGGGTCCCCCTTAAAATCTATGACATTTTAGACTGTGGTGCCTCGAGACTTTACATACTATTAAAGGGTGCCGTGACTAAAAAAAGTTGAGAAATGCTGCCCTACAGTATCAAAATACACCAATGCTGAGGCAGTTATCCAAGTAGGTTAATATAGTACTGAAACCATCTAGAGACTTAGACTTCTCCTGGGAAATAATCACTGAGCGCTTGTTTAGTATTTGATTAGCCTTAAAGTAGTGGTGCCTGATGGCCTGGGTTAGTAGCAGCATGAGAAACTTCTCTGGTATCTTTCTAGCGCAGCCAGAATATGCAAAGCCTGAGGCATGCAGTGAGCAACTAGCAATCTGATGTGTTTACACAGATGACTTTCATTGGAGACCCTCTGCTGTGTGCCAGCTTTATTTATCATCATCATCATCTGGACAGAACTGTTAGGTGGGTGGAGGCATGCAGCACCAAATAAGACTAAATATAGCTGCAAGTGCTCAGACAATGCCAGGGACTAGTAAACAGAGGCTCTACAAGGAGCTAATGGCTTGGAGTAGTGCTCAGGTTACACATGTGTAGAGTTCATTATGTTTATTTTACAAGATGTGCTTGTGTCTTAATTTTACATTCTGGTTTTAGTTATAACACTAAGCAGTGAAAGGTTTTCGTATGTGCCTTAGAGGGAAAGCTTGTTACTTTTTAAATCAGGATTTAATCCTCTTGTCTGCGTGCGCTGTTTTGGTGGCTTTTCTTGCAAAATCAACTATAGCTAACTCACATTTAACAAATGCTGTTTTCACAATTTCTTATGTTAGCTTTAGGTCCAATTTACACTATAAATGTCAGTCAAAGTACCGCAGCGCTGAATACTGAAAAATGGCCTGGATGGGAAGGGGGTTTAACACCGCGGATGTCAACTGGTTAAGCTTTGCTTAAAATGCCAATTGACCAAGTGACCAATGTTGAAGCAAAAAGTTCTTATAAGTCTTTTGCAAGCATTTTCTTATTTGCTCTCCTAAATCTTGACTGGCCTGTAGTTCTTGTTGTTTGCATGTTGGCCTTCCATTCCTTATACAACTGCATCTGAAAGCCGCCTTCCCTGGCTTCTACCTGATTTCTAAGTATCTTCCTGCTTCAATATCTGCCTATCAGGTATGTACTTTCCTTTAATAACCCAGTGGGGAAACTTGAAGCTGACGACCTGGAAGTGTCATGTGGAAAAAAAGTTCTTCATGAGGGTCCCTATGGAAGACTGGGAACACCTGAAACTCCAAGCCTCAAAAATTCCATTCATACCATTGATGATAAACTGATTGATGATAGACCTAAACTGTGGGAGTGAACCTCTCAAGTATGTTTGTGAAGCATGCTGGGCTTTCTAATAAGAAAGCCCAGTGCTTACTATTACACCGTCTGGAAGTCTGTTAGTCTGTTAGGTTAGGACTTTGTTATTTCTGCTAATTAGAAAGAGGGTGGGTGGGTGTCCCTCTATCTCATGCAAGTCTTTAGCACATCAGCTGATGAATATTGCATAGAACTCAACCTGATAGAAAGTAGATTAAAAATTTAAATTATACAATATTTCCTGATTACCTCTAATTCAAAGGAAATCATTTAAAGTCTTAACAGAACTACTAAAAATCTTGGATCTTATCAAACTTCATTGTCTGGTTTTACCTCCCTGTGGATTCCAGTCACTTTCAGCTTCTTAAAAGCAATGTGGGAGTCTCTGCCTGCTAGAATTACATTATCAATTCAAGTGACTCTTGCACAGTGTACAGCACACCCTCTGTGTTGCCGTGGTTGGCAAGATAACAAGGAGTAACAGATTTTTGGCCTTTTTAGAAAATTATAGCTGGCTGTAAACTGGAATGGAAAGAAAATTTTAATAACAGTAAATTGCAAAAGTGTAGAAATTGCACAGAAGTTTTAACAAAGTGGCTTTTTTTTTTTTGTTAAAGCATTTAACATATTAAACATATTTTGACATGTTAAGTTGGTTAGAATTGCTCAATAGAGAATAAAGGCCAAGTAACACACGTATTTTAATAAATGCATAGCATAGACTCACATCGGTGCCCCAGTTTTCCAGCAACTAGCATTGGAGCTGGCGGCTATTACCAGTGACAACATACAATTCATGGTGTTACTTAGTCCCCCCATGCTATCTATGTACTGTAATTTCAAAGCCTTACTGGAAACTGCATTAAAGTGCTTCCTCTGTGCCAGATGCTGTCAAAGATGTAGATAGCAGGAGGGGGGCTTAGGGACACCATGCATGTTGTTGCTGGTAAGTGGCTGGCAGTTTCCAATGCTGGTTGCTGCACAACCCAAGTGTTGACAGAAGTCAAATATGTTGCTATGCATTTATCAAGGTACATGTGTTATATGGATGTTTATAGAGTAATTCAAGGGTAAATTTCCACTTTAATACCTTTCATAGATACGTTTCCAGATGGTTTACTTTCTCAGGCTGACTACATTTAAAATAAAGTTATTATGGTGCAAGCTATCTTTGTTTCTAGTAATTTAATTGTCTTATGTTTTTAGCAGATGCACATTTAACATGTGTAAGAACACCTGCTACATGGTGTCTTGGCTGGCACAGATTGAGCGGGCAACCCAGGGGAAAACGTCATTCTATTTATTATAAGCCAGTTGAAAGTATAACCCAAAAGTTGAAAAAAGGAATCCCATAGCTCTCCTCTGAACTAGGACATAGCACAGCTGAACCTTCTCAGAGCAGAAGATATCTACACGTCTAATTCCATCATATATCCAGACAATATGGGGATTTGTCCTCATTTTAGAAATAAATGGCACTAAAATATCAGGTTGTGCCAGTGCTATAAACCAGTGGTTCTGAATGTACAGTTGGGCATGCGGCATAAAGGAATGATTTGCATGGCTCCGCATACTGTAAGATGAGAAATAAAACTAAAAAATTTTCTGTTTGTGTTGGATATGATGTATAAAAACCTTCTGTTCTAAGAAGGCCTGACCGTGCTATGTAAAACATGGCAAAGATAACCTGTTTTTTCACTAAGATTGTTTATTGAGCCATTCAGCTCAATAGATTTCCAACTGTGCACTTGCAGAACATCCAATTTATATAGATATCCCATGTTCTAGGCAGAAATTTACATACATGAGTATGTGTGATGCTATCTGCAGGTCTTTCAGATAAAGCTAATTTTTTGTTTTAGGGTTGGTAGTTTTGGAAGGTAGGTTATATCTTATGAATGTTAAGTTACATCAAAACATCCTGGTTAAAGGAGATTTTGCTAATTTATTGCGTTGTTAATCTACTTTTTTACTGAACATTTGATAAATGAGGGATTTTATCTGAAATTAGTTAAAGGGAAGAATTCATCCCTCACTCAAACTTTTTATTTTAGAAAGATTGCTGTGATGTCACTGTAGCATGACAAACTGATGTGCAGCTGAATTGTCTAGTTACCAATGGTTCGTGATTGTATAATGAAGACACACGTCTGTGTGCTTAGCAGTGACGTTACTTTAGCAGCACAAAGGAGCGATTCATGTTGGCAGCCCTCTCACCATAGTAAATAAACTTGCATTAGCTTAAGGCACTTCTGGATAGCATTGTACGCCTCCAGATCCCCAAAGAATTTTCCTCTCATTAAAACCTCTTCCCCGGCACAATGAAGTATGCAGCTTTACACCATGGAGTTACAGTGTTATTCAATAAAATATTGCAAAGCTAAGACCTACATTATTAAACCACCAAAGATGTCTACAAATTTTACATAGCGTGAGGGTCTGTCTGATTTGGTATTCTGGTAGGCTAATTTTTGATATATTCAACATGTATAGTGACATGCAAAATCATAGCTAAATTGCTGAATTGCGCAACTGTTTTAATGAAATCTGTGAAACAGAATTTTATACAATATAAGGCAACAAGCATGTTAATGCCACCCATGACTATAATTATTGAAGTGGTCCTCCCATTGTATAGCAAACATATTACTGCTGCAAAAGTAGAATGAGGAATGGTAGAGGCTGAGTTACAAATCGAGTTGAGAAGCTTCACTCAAAAATTGTGTGACTATTCACTTCAATTATCCAGTTTTGTAAAAAGCAAATTTCTATTCACTTTAAATACACAGTTACGTGTAGATGCTTTTCACACGACTGGATAATTGAAGTGACTATTCACACTTTTTTGAGTGATGATTTTAAACTCCTTTAGTAATTAGGACCAATTGTATCTTTTAAGTACATGGAAATAAATGAACCTTTTTGGAGAAAATGATATTGCGTGAGAAATGTATAAAGAGAATAAAATGCTATGAGATTTTAGTGTAGTTTGGAAGGGTGACATGCATAAAGACCCAACTTTCCTTCCCAGTAACCTCTACCACCTTCTTAGATGAATGTTACCATGGCAGTTGAAGAAGTTAAGTTATTAGGGAAATACATTTTCTACAATAATATTCTCGATGCTAGAGAACAGCCAGAACAAGCTCTGGTGAGAAAACTGGAAGGGAAACCAATGACAGTGATCAGGTGAAGTCTAAGGATTTGTACTTGAAATCATTCACCATTTGCCCTATCGATGTCTCATGCAGGGCAGCAGTAGAATACCTATTGCAACTGTGAGCAGCCGCTCCTGTGAAATAGAACAATTTCTTCCCCCACACACCCATACCTCTGATTTTTTTTTTACAGAACATGTAGTTGGTGGTCCTGAATGGATAAAGAATGTTTTCCTGAATCTTTCCCCAGATCAGTGCTTAGTCTACAGCCAGAAAAATAAGACAGTTGCACACTTTTAAGCAGAAATGCTAGCCAGGGTAAAGAGTAAAACTATAGTACAGGTGCATTGTATGGCATTTTGGCGATGGCTTTAGTTCAGTTTAATGGTATCTATAGCCGCCCAAAACCTTTTCTTATGAATAAATTAGGGAAGAAAAAACCCTTATCAGTTTTGCTCTGTACTCGGTACCAAAGTACCGGTATCGGTGCATCCCTAATTGGGACGCCTGCCTTTGCACGCATATGAACTTTAATGGCATCCCAGTCTTAGTCCGTAGGGTTCTATATTGATGTTGTTCCCATTTGCTTCCACTCTGTTATAATACCACTAACAGTTGACCGCAGAATATTTAGTAGCAAGGAAATCTCATGGAACAGCTGAATCCAATGATTTGGAGGGGTGTCCCAATACTTTTGGTAATATAGTGTACATAAAGTGCGTGGTGCTGTATCCCCCCCCCTCCTAAAAAAAATCATCTTTGAAAGGTATGTAAACCTTAACAATATCTTCTCTTATTTGATTCCTTATAGTTTGTTTAATATACCATCGAAGGTGTTTTGTTTTATCTGCTCAATAAGTTCAAAAAAGAAAATTAATGCAGCAATCACAACCAAGGATTGATAAGCTGCAATGCATTTTATTTTCTTCTTGGGTTTAGGTTTGTTTTAATGTCTAATGCCTTAACTTTAAAAACAAATATTACTAGTAGTGCACTTCACCAATTGTAGTATCTTTCTCACCTACTGTATATCTAATCCAGGGGTGGGCAACTCCGGCCCTCCTGATCTAATCTAACAAAGTATGAATGTGTGTATTGCATTACTTTGTTTTACATTTTAGTAAATACTTATACTGCAATTTCCTTGAGGCCAATTGTGAAAGCACATCTTAATGTTGCCACACATTTTTCTTTACAGCTAAAGGTACAACATATTGAATGTCCTAAAGTTGAATAAACCTTTAATAACTCACACCCTGTGATCATTTCCCTTCTACTGTTTGATTTATACAATTATCCTGGTCTAACCAGCCCACTCTTTACTTGTATAGCACCTGTATATTGTTTTGTGGTAGGCTAACAGATGTGAGTTTCTCCTTTGATTCTACCAGGTTTCCCATTACTACCTCTAGTGAATACCTTCCACGTTACCATAGCAACGTGCATTTGCTTTGTCACTGTCACTGACAGCCAGAATGTGAGGTCATGTGCTGATATTATCCAGGCGTCAGCTGCATTTTATTAAATCTGAAATATTTCTCATGGAACAAAGGAAAAGAATATCTGGAGATTGTTATATCAACTTTCTGCAACCAAAAATGTAAGCAAAATACGAGTACCTATAGGCCTCAACTTGTGCTTTTGGACTTAACTTAATACATATTGTGGCATTGCGGGGAAATACCATAGTGGAATTTGGAATAATGGTCACCCAGGATTCTCAGCCAAAGGAGCTCAGGAGTTAAATATCTTTACAGGGAAAGAGCTGGCTTTGCAGTTCTTTCAAGATTTTTCAGATTCTGCACGCGATCCTGGAACCTGGAGATATCTAAGAGACTTGGGAGGCATGAATTCTCCATTTCTGGGTCCATGTTTTGGTGTTGACCAGCACCTACATATTATGGCAAGGCTGCTGGTTAGTGTTCAGTGCTCCACCTGGGGGCAGAGGAGGTCTCTAGCCAGGAGCCAGAGCAGCAGGGAGCTGCGAGTTGTGTACTCTGTACAGGATAGCATGGTGCTGGAATACTGTCTGGAGTAGAGACAGAGGGGAACCTGAAGACTGAGGTCAAAACAGCCAGACGCTTGAAAGTGTAAGCCAGGAGGCTGTTTCTGTGTTTATTTGGAAAGTAACGCATGGAAGTTATGTTGGAAAAACCATGTGTGGGAAACCTATGTGGATTTGTGAACTTTCTTTTGTGAATAAAAGTGATCAAGTATCTTGCCCAAGTTTGCAAATATCTTGCAAAGATATTTGCGAGTGGATGTCTCCTTAATGCTTTACCATATGAAGCAAGACCTCACAATATGTTCCAGGAAAGTGCTGGCCTTAGCTGGAAGCTGTTTATTGTGTAAAAGTTAATGTTTCTTCCATATATGAAAGTATCTAGTCTGAAACGTTGTCTACACTAAAGTCAGGACATTCTTTTTAACAACACTTTACCTCCCAGCATTACATAGGTCATAACTAGTGACGAGCTCAGGTTTGGACTGAACTCGGTCCAAACCTGAGCTCCTCCCAATAGGGAAGTGCCATGGGCCACCAACCCAATTAGGTGCGGAAAGTAGTATTCCCTACCTCGCAGCTGCATGTAAACAAAGGAGCGGGATTGCTGATGCCATATTAGGTAATTGTATTTTACCAAATATAGAAATGAAGTCAATGGCATCTCTGCATCCTGCTCCTTTGTTTACACCACCAACTGATTGGGTGGCACAGAAGGAGCATCCTTCCAGGTTTGGGAGGGGTTCCTTCCGGGTTCGGAGCAGCTCAGGTTTGGACCAGGTTTGGTTCAAACCTGTGCTCATGCCTAGTCATAACCAGTATGAGTCTATAAGTGCCCCAAATCTATTAAAACTCTGCCCCACTTCTCCCAAATATGTCAATATATTATCTCCTTGCTGCCTTTAAAAGTTGCTTACCACTGACAACCAGGGAAGGGCTTCTTGTCATGTGATCATTGTGCCGACACATGTAAAAATGCATCAGTGTCTTCTTGGGGAGTTTCTCTCTTACTTGTCCCTGTGATGTTCATACAAGAAATGGGGGTGCAGGCCTCATCGGGATAGGAACCCAGATAGCAAGGACAACTTGCTACAAACTTGTGGCAGGGTGAAATTGTAATATTGTTAACTTGCTGCACATATTCCTGGCAAGTTGTAGACTTGCAGAACACTTGCAGCACAAGTTCTAGTTGACACTTTTTGAATTTGTAGCAAATTTGCTTGGCAAGTCTACAGCAAGAGTCCTGCAGGTCTTAGCAAGAGCTCTGCAAGCTCGCTGGTCTGGAGACTTGCAATGCAGACCTGCTGTAATTGTGCAACAACATTGTGAAGCTTGGCAAGTCTACAATAGCTCAATTGCTTGCTATCTGGGAAGACATGAACTGCGATACAAATATTGTTAGGAGTGCTAACCATTCTGCAGTCTAATAAAAATATGATTTAGTTACTGTGTCTTATTCAAAGAGATTTCCCATCAGTTCTTGTCCTGACAGGAAGTAGGGGAAAATCTCCCTAATAATTAACCAGTCCCAGCAATTAAAACTTGACAGAGACTTTAACCCTTCCCTACTCTATCCAAAATTAAATAAAAATTTTGGCTGTAATTGGGCTAAGAGAAGTATGTAGACTACCTTTTCTGAGGTAAATGCTAGTTGCCTGGCTGCCTCCAACCTAAAGGTGACTGGTCATGTATCTGGCTGATCCTGTTGTTTTCTACAGGCAATCTGTAGTGAGTGGAACCTGCTGGGTCCCTCCCACAACTCTGCTCTTCACAGGCTATAAGCACCACAGTAATGTTACCACTACTTTTACAAGATGTGGACATGTGGGCAATGGTGCCCACTATTTGCTAAGAGAACAGAGCCACGCTGCAGCCAGAAAAGATCCCAACAGTATTGTTGGAATCCACCCCACTGCTTGATTGACAGCTGCCTCTCTAGGGCCAGCTGCCCACTACCTTGTCTGTCCCTCCAAAGAGCTCTGGAGGAAAGCGGGGGGAATCCCTACTGGGAGAGGTTACTGACAGTGACTACTCTCTGCAGGAAGAAGACCGCGAGATGAGCGATCAGCTGTATGTGATCACTCAGCTCTCAATCTACAGAGCCAGCATATGATCCCTGCAGTGTCACATGATGGTTCTAAGTATTGGGAAATGTTTAGCCTGCCAATACTTCTCCTTTAAGCTTTTCAGTGCATGTGCTGTAAATATAACTGTCTTGTCTCTAAATGATATGGTATAGAGAAAGGTCACCGCATTGATTTTCTAGTAACGCTAATTAAATCATCCATTTTATGTACCCTTTTAATTGACTTGTTTCTTTTATTGTCCCTTCCATTTCTTTTATTAGTTTATTGTGAATCTACATCCAGAATATGCTATTTATAACACACTTATGTCTGTACTGATAGCACAGTTGCATTGTTCCAGCAATTACCATGCACTGGAAAAAGAACCTAACATTTCCGATCAATTCTCCTGAGGGTATTTTAATTAACTGAAATCTCTGTCAAAGGACAAGCCTGGTTGACGACTGTAAGCCTCAGGTATGTCCACAGAATAATAGGGTCTTCATTATGCAGCATGGAAAATTTTAATTTGCTGAACAAAATGTTTATCTTTCTGTAGCTTTAAGGTCTTTCACTGGATGACGATTTCCCTTTTAAAGGCACCTTGAAAAAAAAAGGCAAGCAGAAGGCAGAGGACCAGTCACCAGTATTGTCTGCAGGCTCCCTGCATCTTTCCTTTTTACTGACTCACAATGTGTCTCTATGTAGGAAAGGGGTAGGCAAGCTGTGACAAAACTACAAATCCCATGAGGCATTGCAAGACTCTGACCAGGGCTATAGCTACCATGGGGAGAGTGAGGCACTCGCCTCAGGTGCAGCTGAGAGGGGGCGCAGCCAGGGCCGGCCTGGCTGCAACCCCTCACCCCTGTTGCCCCGGTGAGCACAGGGCTCCAATTGGCAACATGGGCGCCAGGCGGCCAACACAGCCACGGCTCGGCAAGGAGAAGAGGAGTGGCACAGGCTCCAGCTCCTCCTAAGATCCCCACTGCTCTCCCCCACCTGCATGGGCAGAGGACTCTGTGTCCTCAATCTCCTTTTCTATTTCAAAAGGGAAATGTCAGGGGTCTGACATTCCCCCTCCCCACCCACTAATGCACACATATTACTAGACATGTGCAGACTAAAAATTTGTTTTAGACAAAATGAACGGAAACTAAAAATGTTTTCATTAGTTTCGTCAAACGAAACACATTTTTATGCTATTTTGGATTTGGCCACCAACACGTTCTGGATAGCACACCGCTATCCTGGAGGCGGGGAGCATGACGTCACATACCGCACATGACTGTTGGGGGGCACAATTTTCTATTCTTGCCTCGGGCGCAAAAGGAGGTAGCTACGGATCTGACTCTGACAACCACAGACAGGACTCCCAGAGGCATAGGCTTTGTGCAGTGATGCTAAGGTTGCCTACCCTTGGTGTAGAAGTGCCATTTTGGTAGAGGCAGAGTTTTGCTTCCTCATGCTAGAGCTGTGCTTCCTAATAGATTATACTGCATTGACTTTTCGCTTAGTTCTGCTAACTTGCTTTACATTGCTACTAAAATTGAAGAATGTGTTACATTCCATCTATCTTGAGCAAAGGTGGTGATTTTATACCTCAAGTGATTGCTTTTGCATGTGAATAATTGATCTCTAGTCTGAGGGTTTACAGGGACCCCATGATATACACGTGAAACTCGAAAAATTAGAATATCGTGCAAAAGTTCATTTATTTCACTAATGCAACTTAGCCGTCTACTAGGAGATTTTGGAGCACTTCATGCTTTCTTCCGCAGACGAGCTCTATGGGGATGCTGACTTCATTTTCCAGCAGGACTTGGCACCTGCCCACACTGCTAAAAATTTTCTGAGATTTTGGATCTGGGTTTTCATGAGCTGTAAGCCATAATCATCACAATTATGACAAATCACGGCTTGAATTATCTTGCTTTGCATGTAATGAGTCTATCTCATATATTAGTTTCACCTTTTAAGTTGCATTAGTGAAATAAATGAACTTTTGCACGATATTCTAATTTTTCGAGTTTCACCTGTATATGTTTTTGATGTCTGTCTCTTTTTATGTGTGTGTGTGTCTTTTCCACAAGAACAAATACTTTTATCATTGATTTATTAAAAGTGGTGTTTTAATATTTTGACGGGTGTTTCCAGATCTCACCTTTTATAGTACCTTGATATGTTTATATTTGAGTTGGTTACCTGAGTGGGTTGAGTGTGAACATACTTCTTAGGAGTCTGCAACACCACTAATCGCCTGAATATATACTAGTTTCCAGAAAGTATAAGAGTGAGCAGCAAAGTAGTGACATCACTAAAATCTTACTTCAAATCTCCTGAGACTAGCAGTCAGAGGCAGCCGTACCTTAGCTCTCACGCTGCAGATATACAGCTATGAGGATCAAGGTCCAGTAGTGTATAGGTACAAGAAGTAGAATGCTATTTTTTAGGAGATTTTCAAGGCAAAATATAGTTTTTTTCAGGGTACTGCTTGGACACAATTAAAAATTCCAGGTGTTTCCTATAAGTTGCGAATTTTCACTTTTTGAGTTCAGGTCCAGGTTCAGGTTTGAAGATCTGTGTCTAGTGCATTGGTACACACTATATCAACATTATAAAGAGAATGTGAAATGCATTTAAACATGTAAGAGTCTTTCCAGTCAGTACAACATTAGATATAAAGAATAATTTACTTTTGTCAACTTTCATTTGTTGTCAGCTTGTATAACCTTGCTACTAGATCTGTAAAATATCACGATAGTAATAACGAAAGGAACACGCTGTTACTAAATCCCATTAAAAGGAATGCATACATAAGAACAAGACAGGGGAAGCAATACATCAACCTCTTGGGCTTCTGTTTAATCCTTAGAGCTTATTGCTGTATTTATTATATGTGAACTTCCACGTAAAGGTCATAGAGACAAAGGATCATCATGTATGTCACCATTCCATATATAAACTCTTATAAATTCCTGTTCTGTCATTTTGTATACATATTCTTAACTGGTTTTACTTAAAGCGGAAAACAGCATCTAGCAACAATAAATATAAAAATTCCTAAAAAATTTCATTTTCAATCCAATATTCATAACATTTCATGCTGAAAAGGGAAGGTACTGATTTGTTTAAAGTGTTATTAAACCCTCTATGCAGAAAATAAAATGGATTAGCATCCCTAATATTGATGCTTGTTTTCAGTCCCATTTTTGCGTGCAGCATAATGAGCTTTTGCAGGTTAATTAAAATACATTTCTGACTATGGGTGGCTACATTGCCTTGCAGGTTTTCCCTGGAGGCTGATTGTTGCCACCCGCATGTGCACGTTCTCATCGGGTCTTATCATTATGTGTATGCTTGGATGCAATGATTAGGCGAGCATGTACATTGTTGCTGGAGTCTTTATCATTGTACTTGCTCCGTTGTGCTCAGATGCCATCGTTAAAGCAGCTGTTCTGAGGTTATTTTTTATTCTTTGTAAACGTCTATTTCCTCTAATATGTGTAAACAAACACATTATTAAAAATAAGAAGCTCATCTCCTGGCTATACTTCCTTTCCGATGATTTTTATATTATAACATTGTTAATTTATATCCTGTTCACTCTTTACAGGATATGGGTGTTCTCTGTCACTCCTTTTTATGCAGTGAGCTGGCACAGCAAAGAAATGTACCGTCTTTTGACCCTCTAAAATGTCACAGGAATCCACAAGCTTCATATTCCACATGTTCTATTTTTTGATGTGGCATTTGACTTATAGGTTGTTGCTGTATAGATGTACTTTTGCTGACCTAAGTTTTTAATGTTGTTCAGTTGCGTATCATACAGTGTGGAAAATAATTATTTGATCCCCTGCAGATTTTGTAAGCTTGCCCACTTACAAAGAAATGAAAGGTCTATAATTTTTATCATAGGTGTATTTTAAATGATAGAGACAGAATATCAACCAAAAATGCAGAAAAAAACACATGACACAAATGTTATAAATTGAGTTGTAGTTCAGTAAGTAAAATAAGTATTTGATCCCAAAGCAAAACATGACTTAGTACTTGGTGGAGAAACCCTTGTTGGCAAGCACACAGGTAAGACGTTTCTTGTAGTTGGTTACCAGGTTTGCACACATCTCAGAAGAGATTTTGGTCTACTCTTCTTTACAGATCTTCTCTAAATCCTTAAGGATTCTTGGCTGTCGCTTGGCAACTCAAAGTTTCAGCTCCCTCCTTAAATTTTCTATAGGATTAAGGTCTGGAGACTGGCTAGGCCACTCCATGACCTTAATGTGCTTCTTCTTGAGCCACTGCTTTGTTGCCTTGGCGGTATGTTTTGGGTCATTGTCATGCTGAAAGACCCATCCACGACCCATCTTCAGTGTTTCTGGAGGGAAGGAGGTTCTCATCCAAGATTTTACAATACATGACCCCTCAATGCAGCAAAGTTGGCCTGTACCTTTAGCAGAGAAACAGCCCCAAAGCGTAATGTTTCCACCTCCGTGCTTGACTGTAGGGATGGTGTTCTTAGGGTCATAGTCAGCATTTTTCTTCCTCCTAACACGGTGAGTCGAGTTAATGCCAAAGAGCTCAATTTTGGTCTCATCTGACCGCAGCACTTTTTCCCAATCCTTCTCTGAATCATTTAGATGTTCATTGGCAAACTTCAGACCGGCCTGTACATGTGCCTTCTTGAGGAGGGGGACCTTGCGGGCGCTGCAGGATCTCAATCCATGGCAGTGTATTGTGTTACCAATGGTTTGTTTGGTGACTGTGGTCCCAACTGTCTTGAGATCATTCACAAGCTCCTCCCCTGTAGTTGTGGGCTGATCCCTCACTTTTCTCATGATCATCCTTACCCCATGAGGCAACATCTTGCATGGAGCTCAAGACCGAGGCCAATTGATGGTTATTTTGTATTCCTTCCATTGGCGAATAATCGCTCCAACAGTTGTTTCCTTCTCACCAAGCTTCTTGCTGATAGTCTTGTAGCCCATTCCAGCCTTGTGCACCTCTACAATCTTGTCCCTAACGTCCTTTGACAGCTCTTTGGTCCTGCCCATGGTGGTGAGGTTTGAATGGAAGAGCGAGATTCTGTGGACAGGTGTCTTTTATATACATAACGAGTTGTCGTTAGGAGCACCTTCTTAAATTAACAGGACTAATCTGTGTACCGCATAGCCAGTCTGTGGGAGCCAGAAGTATTGTTGGAAGGTAGGGGATCAAATACTTTTTTTACTCACGGAACTGCAACTCAATTTATAACATTTGTATCATGTATTTTTTCTGGATTTTTGGTTGATATTCTGCCTCTATCAGGGCAGGGAGGAAGAAGAGGGCCGCTCCTTCCCTGCCGCATGTACGGGTGGCTGTGCGGGGATGAAGAGGATGTCACTTGTCCATCAGAATGTGCTGCAGGCACCGCCAGGCAGCACATTCTGCTGTGCGGGAGAGGGCCCTCTCTGCTTAGTCCTGCCACCCGGTCGCCGAGACGGGAAAGAAGGTGCTGCAGGCTGCAGGAGTCAAGTCAGGTAAAAGTCTGGACTGTGAGGGAGGGTGGCGGGGAAGGGGGGGGGGCTGGTGGTATTCTGCATGGCTGATTTTTATTATAATGTATTGCTGGGACTTGTAGTCCCGCATAGCAGGTGGTATTCTGCATCTGTATAATGATTATACAGCAATGCAGAATACCACCAGCTATGTAGAACTACAAGTCCCAGCAATGCATTATATTTTTAAGTATATTTAAGCCCAATACTGGGCATATTCACAAGTACTCGAACAGGTGAAAATGCTCCGATACTAAACGCAGATACCGGTGTTCTGTCGAGAACGCCGACCTAGTCGACTTCAGCATCTGCGTTTGCGCACAGACCAGTATTATCGAGGAAACAGGGTTTTATTGACAAACAAGTATTTCGTTTAAATCGTTAATTGTGACTATTAATAATATTCCATCCCTCATTCACTGCCACAATTAACCATTACAAATGAATACTTTGTAAATAAATGCCGGTTTCCCCGTTAATCCTGTCTGTACGTAAACGCAGATACAGGGTCGGCATTCTCAACAGAACACTGGCCCTACATTTTTAAAACTGAAACGGCTGCCTGAGGTCCCGTGCTTGCTGGGGACCTCGGCAGCCTTCCTGTTAACCACACGGTGCCATGGCGGTGGGGGTTTGGGGGGACCCCTAATGGTTTCTTGCACCGGGGCCCTGAAGGTTCTAGTTACGCCTCTGAGGGGACCCATGGCCTTCCCCCCCATCCCCAATATTTCACAATCCCGCTTAGGGCCTCACACACTACTGCAATCTCCTGTGACATTTGAGCTGTCTTTTAAAAGCAAAATTATCACTAAGAATTTAGGGCTCAGTAAACTTAAAGCTGAGCTCTGGAGTAAAAAGAAAAAACATGTCTCTTTCTCAGTTGCATATTGCTTTTCCCTCAGTGTGGCAGAGGACTTGGCTGTGGCGGTTTGTATTATTGTTTTCTCTAACTCTCTCTATCTCTCTCATCATTTAATTTTATCAAATGTCTGACCTCTGCACCTTGTTCATTACTTCCCTCTGACCTCTGCACTATGTGCATTACTTCCCTCTGACCTCTGCACTATGCACATTACTTCCCTCTGAACTCTGCACCCTGTGCATTACTTCCCTCTGACCTCTGCACTCTGTGCGTTACTTTCTTCTTACCTCTGCACTCTGTGCATTACTTACTCCTGACCTCTGCACTCTGTGCATTACTTACTCCTGACCTCTGCACTCTGTGCATTACTTCCTTCTGACCTCTGCGCATCACTTCCTTCTGACCTCTGCACTCTGTGTGTTTCTGACCTCTGTGCGTTACTTCCCTCTGCACTGTGTGCGTTGCTGACCTCTGCACTTTGTGCGTTACTTACACCTGACCTCTGACTGCATCACTTCCTTCTGTCCTCTGTACTCTGTGTGTTTTCTTACTCCTGACCTCTGCACTCTGTGCATTACTTCCTTCTGACCTCTGCCTGCTGTGCGCTACTTGCTCCTGACCTCTTTACCCTCCTTTGTGTTACTTACTCCTGACCTCTGCATGTTGTGTGTTACTTACTACTAGCCTCTGAGCAGTGCTCATTACTTCCCTCTGACCTCTGCAAGATTCTAGGTCAAAATAGCCAAACCAGAAAAATTCTGCCATTTAACTCACTTTCCAAATTGTCTATATTGGTCTAGCTTTTGAAATTCTCCTACCAATTCCGCTGCAATTTACCTTTTAGTGAATAGACCGGCTGTTATTAAAATAGCATGGAGAAATAATTTCTGTAACACAAGAATGTATATGTGGGTGGGGCTTGTGGATGGGTGGGGCTTGTATGTGGGTGGAGCACAAGGGGGCCATATAAACACGTATACCGGGGTGCCCCATGTGTTGTCAGTCCACCCCTGCTGCCAACTTACTGCTAGCAGGGGGGGACAAAATTATCTACGGAGAGAAAACGAAAGTGAAAGTGTTTTGTCTCAGAAATTTAAGGATGAATTCAGCTGGCCCCACAACCCGCGGGCTGAACGAAAAAAATAGAGCAGATTCCTCCATCAACACTACGAGTGTGTCGATAGAGAAATCCCGCTGTTGGCATTATATCCACCAGCCGCTGTCAGAATACTCGACCAGAGCCTGCAACTCATTGGCTGCTGGCTCTAGTCATACAAAGATTTTCCAGCCTATTTCGATCAGCTGATCAAGGGATGGCAGCCGAAAGGGTGCCGACAGCGGCACATACTCTGCGGATTTCTAGTAATACGGTCTAGTAATAGAGCCTTACGTTTGCTGGAGTTTTTTCACAAAAGGAAAAGTCAGTTGCCCCCCTACAATGACCATACTTTAAGATAATTCAGGTGGAACGAGCAGGAAGAAAAGCAAGTATTAGCGTTCCAAACTAGGATTTTGATGTTGTAATGATTACATCTTAAGTCTCAGTACAGCATTCCTTTCATAATAAAGAAAACACTGTAGGCAATTTTCCTCAGATATGAAAATCCACAGGGTCACGCAAAATTCCTACACATCATAGTGGTGAATGTGAAAGCAATATTGAATTTCTCTCTGTCTGAGGCACTGACTTAGGTGAATACAGCGCAGCTGTAATCCAGCTGTGTTTAATTTTAAGAAAAGGAACAGGGCCCCTTTGTCTACATCACTATGGCACCAAGTCATCATTCTAGTAAAATTGTAGTCTGGTTGTACAAAGGGACAGCTTGTCTGGAAGTAGGGATGTGTTACTGTTATTAAATTGTACAAATAAGACCACAATACAGAAGTCTACCGGTCTGAAGAAAAGGAAAATAACTATTAATTTTGGAAATAATGACTGCATAACGTTACTTCTATAGAAGCTTGTCAAATGAGACTTGGGTTGGCAAACAGACGCATACACTAAAATGTCTTGTAACAGAACTGGACTTCTCTAAAATTAAAAGAAAAATTGAAAGTAAATATAACAATCAGTGTTTGGGCCCTACATTTTATGAGGATTTGTGCTCTCAAATGTATTATTTATTATCGAAAAAACTTGTTTAAACTGTGTATATACAATTGACCCACAAAACGCATCAACTGTGGGCAGCACCTTGATAGCCTTCTGGTGATACTTGTGCCAATATATTGATAAGTTTATGATGAAGAAACATACTTGATGAGACCATATGGTGTTTTTAATGCAATGTAGCAATAAAAATGTCCTGAGATGGTTTATATAGATATATCATGAATGAAGTAAGAATAAATGCTCTCCCCAGTGCTATACTTAAAGCCCCACCTTTTGGTATATTATGGTTTTGATGTTATGTATAAAGTAATTCTACCTAATGTCATGAGTTATTTCATATGTATAAAGCAGAAATCTTTATGTTCCAACATTCCAACTGAACAATTTTGGTATAAAGTCATTTTAATCTTACTCACTATAACATCACATAGGCCCCGTTCACATATAGCGAATTGTCGCGCGACTTCCGCCGCGATATCGCGCATTTTTGCCGCGCGATATCGCGAGAAGTCGCCGGCCAATGTTATTCAATGGAGCTGTCTTAACTCCATGTCGCGCGTCGCTCGTCGCTCGTCGCGGTCGCAAGTCGCTTCTACCGGACCCTTTTTTCTGCGGATTTTGCGCGATTTTGCTTTTTTTCTATGGAGCCCGACGGGGAAGGTCGCGCTACCGTCGCTGGATCGTCGCCCCGAAAGTCGCGCTATCCCGGCCGTGCGGATCCGCTGCAAAAGGTATGTTGCTAGGTGTGAATGGGGTCATAGAGTCATAATCATCCAGCTCTGCCTGCATAGACAACATCCCGCCTGCATGGGGCACCAAAACAGTACCTAAATCTTATACAAATAGTATTTCTGCAAAAAACTAATATACTGTATATGTTATTAAAAGAAAACTGTCACAAGTTCAGGCAGTCCAAATGGAACATAAGCAAAAGTTACCTTCAGCAAAAATTACAAAATGTTCAGTATATTCAGAGATACAGACAACTGAAGAAATAAGCAAGTTTTAACTCTTTTTGTAAAACTTCTGCTTGACCCTATCTCCAAAAGTTTCCCTATTGGTGCTTTAATGTTATGCCCAAACTCACTGGCCAATAGGACGACTTGGGAGATGGGAAGGATTCCAAACACAGCTATTACAAGAAAAGTTGTCATTTACATATGAATTTGGCTTCCTGTATCTCTGGCTCTATTGACTGACGGTAACCTCTGCTTATGCATTTTTCCATCTACTGCTCAGTTTGAATGGCCCAGGTATGTGACATTTACTTTTACTATTTAAGGATCAAGGACATACATTGGTACTATAGCACTATAGTCTAACGGGTCTATTCACTAAACTGCCGAAGGCAGCCGAGTGAACAACCGACCCCAAGTGAAGTGAGCCGAACACTGTTCGGCTATTCACTTCAGGCTGGTACAGCTGATTTCAGCCGTACATTGGCTTGCTTCACATGGCTTCGGGTCGGCCGAACATGCTCAGCATGTTTGGCCGACCCGAAGTGCAGAAGGAGTTCGACTCAGCCGATCCAACATCTGGATCGGCTGAGCCGAACCTCCGGCCAGCTACTCACTGCTGTTCGGTCTATTCTTATAGATGCCGAACAGCAGTGAGTGAATAGCCGAATGCCGCTGAGCAGAATTCGGCTCGGCTGTTCTGCTCGGCCCCTCAGAGGGACCGAACAGAACAGAAAAATAGTTTAAAAAGTTAAAAAAGAAAACGATTGAAAAGTAAAAAAAGTAAATAGAAAACAGTGACAGCTAGCTCCACCCAATAGTTTCCTATTGTCCGGCGGCTCTGCTGTTGTAAAAAAAACAAACGAAAAAAACAAAACTCTCCCGGGCGCTCTGGGAGCCTCCCGCTCCCAGCCGCCCAAGAGAGAAACACTGCTGTGTCTTTCTTTTTCTTTATATTAACACGATCAATGTCAGAATAGAAAAAAAATTTAAAAAAATTGCCGAA
The DNA here is from genome assembly GCF_000935625.1 of Nanorana parkeri. Lineage (NCBI taxonomy): Eukaryota > Metazoa > Chordata > Amphibia > Anura > Dicroglossidae > Nanorana > Nanorana parkeri. The sequence goes on along the minus strand of NW_017306451.1, from coordinate 1,056,285 downwards.
GCTAGCCGAAGGATCGGCCGAAGCTACGGCTAGATCCTTCGGCAGCTTCGTGAATAGACCCCTAAGTGTTTATATTACAGTGCAATAAAAATGTAGTATAATGCATTTAAGAACAGAGTGAAAGTCAACCTCATAAGAATTTTGTTTTAGGTCAGAAAAAAGCTTTAAAACTACAGGTTGTATAAAATTGCTAAAGAGTAGCTGTATTCTTGAAAGTGGTCTTGTCTACTATTGTTTTTCTTTATTTGGTATTACCCATGAGACTTAATAT
>NW_017306451.1:1039760-1055994 GCF_000935625.1 Nanorana parkeri | reverse complement strand
CACATATATATATATATATATATATATATAGATATATATATATATATATATCTATATATATATAAAACCAGTGTCGTCCTTATAATGAGGCAGCCTGAGGCAGCAGTTGCTAAGACCTATTAGCAATCTGTGATGCTCTTCCTGGTGTTCTGGCCAGCTCCTGGCAACCAGTAATGCCAGTGAGCTGGGCAGGACGCTAGACAGAGGTACCGTGCACCCATCACCCCCCCTTGTAACATGCACACAACACACCGCCCTAGGGACACCCCTGGATTCAACTATAACCAATGGTAAACCAAGATAACATTTGTCTTCATTTGTTAAAGTCCCATTTTAATCCACACACTCCAAGCAATGTACTTTGTTAGGGTTTGTGGTCAGTTTCATGTTTTTAAATGTTTACAAACCAGTCTCTTATATCCTATTCATTACTTGGATAAATCCTTTCTTTTCCAAATAATACACGATATTCCCATGACATTTAGTTTACAGAGAATGCTGGATTTTCTAATAAGAAAGCCCAGCACTGCCTTATTACTTGTGAATGGACTAGAAGAGCAGGAGATCAAATTAAACAGGCCATTTACAGCATAGAATAAAATCACTGCAACCTTTAGCTCACCGCATGTTAATTTTTAATCTTGAATATGATAAATTAAAGATGAATATATAGTGATAAAATGTACATGTCTTGTCAAAGAAACCAATATAATAGATAAACAATGTTATTTAAACTAGAGTGCACAGATCGAGTATCATATTATTCAGTCATACATTTTGAATATAATTTATTTTCTGCTATTTTATTTTCACAATACACAAGAGGACATGTACAGCACCACTAAAGTACCTTGAATGGAAAGAAATGTTATATCTTAGAATAACACATTGTAGCAGAATGAAAAATATTTTCTTAATCTTTTTTGTCTGCAGTCATTTTACAGATGCTTGTTACTAGAAAGACTAAAAATACAAACTGAGGCATTTGAGCAATTACTCAGAATGCAAAGCTCTGTCATTGTGTTTGTTTAAAAATTAGTGGTGGGTGGCTGATATCCTGTAGCAAGAAGATAAGTTTGCAGCTTTTATTTGATCATTTATTTTAACTATTTATATTCGTTCAATTCTGTGCATCATCATTTTACAGAAAACTACAATGCAAAAGGTTTTCTTAGTTCTTTGGTATCTATACTGACAGTTTCTTAGTTGCGCTCTTCCACTTTTGAAATGCGTGTCTACTACAAATCTTCAACTGGTTGTAGGTTTTGTCGGAAATGACAGTTAATATCATCAGATCAGCTGTAGGGAGTTGTAATTGCCACAATTATTTTTGTGAACAAGGACCAGGTTTCTGGAAAGCCAACAAAAGCCTTTGGCCAAAGATGACAGGGGAGGACACAGCCAAACATACATCTTGCTTCCAACTATCAGTAACACATTTTTGCCAACTGTGCAATTTGGTCTTCAGTGCTGGTGTCCCTGAAGAGTTTGTGCCTTGGGTGTCATGTGTGGCTATGATGTCTGAGTGTTCATGTGCAGGGGAAGAAAAAAATCTGGCCATTCCTTTGACCTCCATGCAATCAAATTAGGTAACCACAGGGTACCCACGCTCAAAAACCAACACTAACCATGTTAAGAATACTTCATTTACTAAGGAGAAAGAACAAAACTCAATATATGGCTAATAAAATGTCCATGGCAGTTTATTGGGGTTTCAATAACATTATTAAATATAATACCATTATTAAATAATCAACACACAAACCTTTATTGATTCATAGGAGGCTTAGTCATAAAACTCAAACCAATGACAACCTTCTTCAATAGCAAAAGACTTGCCACCCCACTTTGGGGCAACATTAATCCTCGATATGATTACACACTAGCTACAATTTAAAGGGGTGTGTGGGAGATGCTCAACAATCATGCAGATGATCCAGGAGAATGTGTAAAGCAGATGTGACAGGAGAATAGGTCTACTTTATTTGGACAAGATGTGACCTGCATAAACTAGCAGCCCAAGCCACTGGGGGTAAAACTTTGTTTTCTGCCTGGCAACATCATACTCCATACCGACAGAAAAAGAAATGTATGTTATTACCAAATCCCTTAACCTCGTTCCGTATATATAGAAAACCGAGTGCCATGCGGCTGCAGGTTTTATTAACAGTAACATTTCTTTCAACACTGTTAACAGTTGCAGACACTAGTGGCATTTCTTGATCACATAATAGCACAGTTGGCAAATTATCAGGGTGGTGATACGCAAAAGAGAGACACAATTATTAGATGGGGTTTTAAACCTGATTTGACTATCATAGCATTTATGGCCAGACAGTGATTTGTAACTGCTCATCTCCAGTTCCTAACAACTGGATTTCTTCCAGTCTGACAGCCTCCTTCCTGCATCAAGCTTTAAAGTGACATTAAACTCAAAAAATGTTTTCCCTCCCCTCAATGTTTTCCCTCCCCCCTTACCTTAAATGAGGTTTCTTAATCCGATCTTCCTCTTCTTTCCTGATGTTTTCATCTCTCCCTCCAGCCGTGCGGCGTGTCTCCGATCCAGCGCTGACTCCTCTCTGCTTGCTGGCACTTCCGATCCAACGGTGTCTGCATGCGGGTGCACGCGTCCATAGACTTACCTTGCGTCTCTGCTCGTCTCCCGGCCAAAAATCCGAACTGCGCATGCACCCGCCCCAAGATGCTTTGCAGCCGCCCGAGCTGTTTCGGATTCTCGGGCGGGAGCGTGCGGCGAAAACGGGGTAGGTTTAAACCGCTGTTAAAGCGTTTTGGTTTTTTTTCAAAACTTTTTGCCTATATCTACTGCTTGCTAGCAGTAGATATAGGCAAAAAAGACGGAGGGTTTAGAAACCCTTTAAGTGTTAATCGTATATGGTGCACTGCACTAATCAAATATATGAATAAATGTGAATTTATAATCAAAATTAAAATACATAGACAGATAATAATACTGAATAAATGCCCCAATATATCCCTAATAATTATGAATGTGCTGTCAAAATAGTTGCATAAAAATGGCACAATCCATAGTCATAGTTAGCGTTCATATTAATGTTAAATGAAAATTCATATAGTTTATTTTCCTTAAGCCATTTGCTCATTGGTATTGTATGGCTAATTATTATACTGACATCTTGTGGTTGTTTTGAGTTATTGCACCAAGTGCTCCCTCCCATTTATGATGTATTTCCCCTTTCTTCATGAGACCTGTTCATTTTCTAGTGTCATGGCTGGCAGTAACATGACCACATGTTAATCTGCATTGCATGCTTAGAAACATTACTATCTCCGACCTTCAAATACCATCTATTCATTCATCTGCTGTATCCTGTTGTCTGCTGTAACCTGCTGCATTCAAATAAAGCACCTTCGTGGATGAAAGGGTATTTAGTGAGTTCAGCTATCTGATAAGGATTGTCCGCAGTGATTATATACAGGTGAAACTCGAATAATTAGAATATTGTGCAAAGTTCATTTATTTCACTAATGCAACTTAAAAGGTGAAACTAATATATGAGATAGACTCATTACATGCAAAGCAAGATAGTGCAAGCCGTGATTTGTCATCATTGTGATGATTATGGCTTACAGCTCATGAAAACCCCAAGAACCCCAAATCCACAACCTCAAAAAAGTAGATTATTACATGCAATCAATAAAACAAGGATTGTACATAGAACAATATCGGACCTCTGAAAAGTACAAGCATGCATATGTACTCAGTACTTGGTTTGGGCCCCTTTTGCAGCACTTACTGCAATTACTTTTGCACGATATTCTAATTATTCGAGTTTCACCTGTATGCTTATACAGGCCAGGCATAGAGGTCTCAGCAAGGGATAAATCGCTAATACAACAATCAGAGTCAGAATAATAAACATAAGCTAACCAGTATCTAAATATATAATAAATGCACTAAATCCATGCATATACGGTATGTGATTCAACCAAAAGATTCCGTGATATATAATTGCAAATATTACTTAAATGAATAATAATAAATGCATACAGATGATCAAAAGACATTGTTTGGGAATGCTGAGATCATGCGCTATATGACCCTCTGAGTTCAGAGTGTCATTGTGGTCCAGTGAGTGTTTATTGTATAAGAGAGGGATACTCACACTGGTACCCAGTATTATCAGAAGCATGGTTTATTGGTCTTGGATTATTTTCCACTGCATTGGACTGTCACATTCTGTGATTTGACTATCACTATTTATGGGCTGGACACTAAACAGTATATACACTGTATGAATTTGATGAGAATTATTATCACCAGTCTTTTGATCATCTGTCTGCATTTATTATTATTTTCTACAAATTAATTTGAATAATATTAGCAATGACTTTTTCCTGTAAAAAGGGTAATCCTACAGTGTAAAACATAATCTTGTGATTATTGCCACCTAGTGACACGCCCTTTGCTAATGCTAAATATCTCAGGGGTATGCCACGAGGAGACTGTTTTGTTCTTAGTGGCAACTTTCTGCAATATCCATATTCTAAAGCATTCAACCACATTGCCAATTAAGTCACCTCCCTGGAAGCAGTATGAGGCCAATTCTACTGAGGTTGGCATAATTTGTATACATGTGCCTGGGTCTGTTTGCTTCAAAGGTCAGCTGGAGCTTTGCTGTGAATTTGCTACTCACTTTAAATAGAAGGCACTTCTATAAGGCACTTCCACTGATGACATACCATAGCACATGCACGTCATCAAGGGGCCAGCTGCAATTACCAGCAAGAGACAGTCCCCTGATGACATCAGTCCACTGATGACATAAGTATTAGAAGATGATGGTGTGGGACCAAGTGTGCGGTGGTAGATGAGTGGATTGCAGAAGGACAGTGCTGGATTTGCTGCATGTGTGAGTATGTAATTGCAGGATAACCTTGTGAACAAGTTAAGTGGGGCTTTATAAAATGTTTGGCGGGGTGAAGCTCCTTTTTAAAGAGTGACAAAGAAAAGAACCCCCATTAACAGGAGGACATGCTGGTATGCTGACAGCCACACTCTTTCTGGTTGCTAGCTCTGGTCTGTTTCCTGTGCCTCATTATTGGGTAAAGGGGCCACCCATCACAATGGGGCAATAGCTAGGTGCATGGGGTGCGTCTGAGATGACTTCCAAGAAGCTTGTTGCTATTATATAAGAGAGGAATGTTATAGCTGGGTGACAGAAGATCAGAGCAACTGAACTTTTCATACCACTTTAAGTGATTGCATTTTATAAGAAATATTTCTTATAGAATTTAGTGAAAGAAAGTATTATTCTTACTGAATTTACATAAAAATAACAAAAGAAAAGTCAGTTCAAATAAAGAAAGTAATAATAATACAAATTATGGTAAAAGGTTACAAAAGGAAAAATCTAAAAGCAAAAAGTATATGGGCATAACTATAAGAAAAATAGGGTAACATCATTCTTATAACCTTTGCTGTCTGAACAAAATATAAACGCATAATACTGCAACTGTATAAATGCTATTGCCTGCTGAATAAATTATGATGTGGCTAGGCAATGGGGGATCCATTTTTATTCATTGTAGTTTTGAGCCCCACAGCAGTTCCATAGTCAATCAATCATATTCTGAGTTCATGCATGGAGAAATAGAAGTCTATTCTTTTCTACAGTACTAATGCCCGCTAGTGCAGCATGCTGTTAAAAATAAATTATCTGCACTGTATGGTTCTGTCCAAATCTATTGACTCGTACTTCCAGCATCATAGTGCATGACACGTCAAAATGTGCAACACGCATTACAGCAAAATTCACTGCTGTGTGATTAGTGTGAATGAGTCTTAAACATGTGCCTTCCTATAACAATAGTTAGTAGCTGCTAATAATATATATATATATGAAACAACAAGAGCTGCCTAAGGTGCAGAGAAAGATACACCAGACATGTCGTTGCAGAGATAAGTTGGTACTGGGACGAAAGTGTAAATGGATGTATGTGATTGGTAAAGTGTATATATAGCCAAAACTTTTTTCAGTTTTCCATAGAGTAGGGAAGGGTTAAAAATCTGGCAGGTTAATTTTTCTCTGTCTGTGTAAATTGGGGTAAATTTCCCTTCACTTCCTGTCCCAGAGATGTGTTGGGAACCTAAAGGAAATCTCTCAAAGTGAGAGGAATTCCCCGCTTAAACAGTTGTTCCTGAAACAAGTGTCCTCATTGGAAGATTTCCCCTTCTTTCTTGATTTGGAGACCACTCTAAAATACTGGCAAATCCCTCACTTTCTTTCTAGATGACAATGGTCACCAGTATAAATAGAGGAATGTTTTGCCTAGATACACTTTAAAATACTTTTTATTATGACTTGTAAGAAAATGTTATGTTTGAAAAATCTGATTAGACAATTTCAAATGAATATAATAAATCATACTGTTCATTTGTAGTACTACTTTGTCAGCAGTGCTGTGCCCAGTTAAATGAGAGGGCGTATGTGTATGTATTTGTGGGTCTGCCTCATGATATTCCATGTGGCTGTCTGTGTAATGTAACGTAGCCTTAGGCAAGCACAATTTACTCTAATTGTAGCTCCTATTAAATCCTCTACCCACTGATTGTAACAATTAGCCTGACCAGTCCCATGTTAGATGTTATACTCATTCATGCCCAGAGTATTATTTAATGAAGAACTCCAGGAATTTAAAAAACCTTGACTTGCATTAGACATGAGGAAACCGAGGTACATTCCACACATAGAGTCTCCAAGAGAAGTGAGTGCCAACCCTCACAGGACCAAGGATCACAAGAGTAAGTCTACTTTATTTGAGCCCCTAAACAAAATTAGCACTTAACTCTAGCAGTGCAGGGGTAGCCCCACTGCAAGGGTAAGTTTTTTTAATTTCCTGGAAGTCTTCTTTACGTGCAAGGGCAGTCAAGTAAACTGCAGTGATATTAGAAGCAGAATTTTTATGCAAGCTTGCAAGACACTCCAGGCCTGCACTGCACTACATGAACATACACAGAGGGAGGAGGAGGTGAAGGGTTTAATGTACAGGTCACATACAGTGGAAGGATGGGATGTGGGGGTCAATGTGCAGGATAAGGAAGGTGAAGGGGTTAATATACATACACTACAGTGAGAGGATGCGGATGAGGGGCACGGCAAACTACTAATGGTGGCCAAAATATTTGGTCTATAAATAATTGTTCAAGTTGAAGGGTATAAATAGTAAAATGCAACTAGTGTGTCAATTGTTGAAAAATCGTGCAGAATGTTGCACGATCTACACCAAATAAATACTTTTTTGTCAAGTCAAGATTATGGTTTTTCCTCTTAATAAACTATACATTCTGCGACATAATAGTTTATGTGAAATGCATTGTGGCACAATCAGGCGTGCCATACAAGACTTTGCACCAATCATAGTTTATCAGGCCAGAGATGTAGTGATGAGGAAGGGGAGTGAAAGGGTTAAAAAAAATTCCACAGTAACATTATCAATCCCCCCCAATTTGAATCTGCTGATGCCTACTTGAATGAATGAGAAATAATTTATAAATCTGTTTTGAGGGGTAGGGTGGTACTCTCAAATGTAAACAGTAGTATTGTTTAAATTCGTGATCATTGTGATTGGCTGAGGTTGCTGGCAGTGCACGTTAAGGGGGGGCTGCTGTTGGTATCTCTGGCTTTCTCTGGCGTCCTGCCCAGCTCACTGACATCACTGGGTACCACGCACAGCTCCTGGCACCCAGTGACGTCAGTGAGCTGAGCAGGACGCTGGCTAGAGCATCACGGTGTTAAGCTACATTTTAAATATGTGTCATCTTTATCTATGTCTATATCCTGTGATTTTTAATGTAGCCTGAAGTTTAGATTTAATTTGATATAGATAGAAATGTTTCAGCCCAGTTTGTCAGTATTTGGGTAAATGTTAGGACGGTATATTAGTACACTAGTTCGAAAAGTTATTTTGCAGTGGCCACCTGGCTGATATTTTACCAGCTTAGTCGATAAAAATGTTCTCAGTGGTTTTGCCATTGAAGGAAACAAAAAGCAGGTATTTGTTCCCAGAAAACGTGGCAGCCTTAGCAATTTTGCCCAACAACCTTTTTATCTTTCTCCACTCCTGGCAGATTTGCTTTGAAGGTCACTTTTTCACATCTGTAGCACAGACAACATTTTCTTTTATAGCAGGCATTTGTCAAGCCACGAGCCAGCCTAGGGCATAAAAACAGCAACTGCAAGGGGCAAGTTATGATATATAGCTGCTGTGATTACCTTATATATCAGCTGTGTGCTCATATTACATTATGTGCACAGTGAAAAAAAAAAAGTATTCCTCCTTCCTTCATGTCCCTTCACAATCTTCTATTTCATCTTGGAGGGAGCATATCCATTTTATATATAGAAAACCAGTTTATTTAAAATGAGCAGCCCAAGGGCCCCAGGGCAGAGTTTGAGCCAAGATCCTGTGGATTTTAGTTCATGGCAATGGATACAAGCATGGATGCTGTGGGAATATACCACATTGCTGTTTTTGGATAGTGGTTAACCACTGATCCAATTCAAGATCTGGGGACAGACAGAAGACATTTATACTTTATGAAATTAGATATCATGTTAATATTATGTTTTAGGATATGATCTTTTTAAAACACTGTTTGCAGCTCTGCTTTTTATTTTATAACTTTGTATTAAAATGACTTGGACTTCCATATAATGGTAGCCCTTTATGCTGGTTGTGCAATATATGGTACTCATATATAATGTGCAAAAGATACAGGAGCAAGTTGCATGAATTCAACAGATTAGCTTCCATAGCTATATGTTCTAAAACAGCCTTTCTCAGCCAGAGTGCGGTGTCGCCCTGGGTTGCATACTGGCCTTCAAAGTGGTGCCTCGAAAAATTTTGCACCGCGTTATGCCCTTTCATGGTGCAGGCAGGTCAGCCAACAGCACCATGGAAACAAACTTTACTTTTACTAGGGCGGCTGTAATCCATTTAGAGAAAGAAGGACATTTTTCTCTGTCCAGGCCTGCTCCGCCTCCTGCCCTCTACAATGCTGTTGCGACTTCACATTTTCAATGTCTCACTTTCTACTGGCATCTTTCCCTCCCCTCTAAAACATGCACTAGTCACCCCAATACCCAAAAAACCCTCAATGGACCCTACCGACCTCAACAATCTCAGACCAATCTCCTTACTCCCATTCACCTCCAAACTCCTAGAATACCTTATCTACAGCTGCCACCTCGATGATAACAACCTTCTTGATCCATTACAGTCTGGCTTTCGCCCCCTACACTCCACTGAAATCGCCCTCTTAAAACTCACTAATGACTTACTAACAGCTAAAAACAATGGCCACTACTCCTTACTCTTGCTATTAGACCTTTATGCTGCTTTTGACACTGATGACCACCTGCTCCTGCTCAAAAAACTCCACTTGCTTGGCCTACAAGACTCTGCTCTCTCATGGTTCTCCTCTTACCTATCTAAGCGCTCCTTTAGTGTCACCTACAAATCTAATTCCACCCCTCCTCTTCCTCTTTCTGTAGGGGTCCCCCAAGGCTCTGTCCTTGGACCCATTCTCTCCTCTATCTTCACCTCCTTTCTTGGTCAGTTAATAATACTCGGACCTGTAATACCTTTCCCCCGGGGGGAGTGTCTCTAATGGATCGCAACTGCGGATATAGCCTCCACTCGGGATGGACGGGTATCAGATCACAGCTGAGCCTCTATTTTCCTCGTATGTGGGTAAGGCTAAAAGGGAGCTGCTTCTTGTTGGTAAAACACAATTCACTTAGCTATTTATATCATGTAGCGTAAGTTGAGTGAGCAACAATGTTCATGTAGTAAAGTCAATTGGAAGTTCAATAGTATTCAGACTCAAGCTTACTCATTAGGCAGTTCAGTAGTATTCAGGTTCAAGCGTAATCAATAGGCAGTTCAATAGTATTTAGAGTAAAGCTTAATCAAAAGGCAGTTCAATAGTATTCAGATTCAAGCTTAATCAATAGGCAGTTCAATAGTATCCAGTGGACCTGGAGCCATACAGGCTATGGCCCAGGTACTTGCGTTTATGGAGATCTCTTCTGTTGGTAGTATGGAGGGTGGATCTGTTCCTCAGATCAGCGGTCCAGGAGTGGAGCAAGTAGGGAGCTGAGTTGATCAGCGTCCTGCTACAACAACAGTAGGACGCAGATCAATCAGTGAATCGTGGCTTTAAGCCAACGGCTCGAATGAGAGTGGGCGGAGTCTCGTGGCGCCTGCGCAGTAGCAGCGACGGCCCCCGTGAGAGAGTGGGCTGAGCCCCACGGCACGCCTGTGCAGTAGTGGCGACGCTGGCCCGCAACAAGGTACGATTGTTACAGGACCTCACCTTTCTTCCCCACATCCAATCACTATCCAAATCCAGGCGCCTTCATCTTCATAACATCTCCAAAATACGCCCCTTCCTCACCAATGAAACTGCAAAATTACTCATCTACTCACTGGTTATATCTTGTCTTGACTATTGCAACTCCCTCCTCATTGGCTTACCTCTACACAGGCTATCCCCCCTTCAGTCTATCATGAATACAGCTGCTAGACTCATTCACCTAACCAAACGCTCAGTGTCTGCAACCCCCCCTCTGCCAATCCCTGCACTGGCTTCCAATAGCCTAAAGGTTAAAATTCAAAATATTAACAATCGCTTACAAAGCCATCCACAACTCCGGCCCCCGGCTGTATCTCAAACCTTGTCTGAAAGTATCACCCTAACCGCCCTCCGCTCTTCAAATTACCTCCTGCTTTCCAGCTCCCTTGTCAGCCCCTCCCATGCTCGCCTCCAGGACTTCACTAGAGCCTCTCCCATACTATGGAACACTCTACCCCAAACTGTCCGTCTATCTCCCACTCTGACTGCCTTTAGGCGATCCCTTAAGACTCATCTCTTCAGGGAAGCCTATCCCACCTCAACCTGACCACTGAACTATCACATTCTCAAAAATTCATCCCCACACAGCTACCTCCTCATGTATCACTTCCCCCACCCTTTAGATTGCAAGCCCTCACGGGCAGGGCCCTCCTTACCATCTTGTCTTGAGTTGTATTGTAATTGTAATGTCTTTATAATGTCCTTATATTTTAAAGCATTGCGCAAACTGTTGTTATATAAATCCTGTATAATAATAACTGCAGATCCTGATGTGATAGTAGGACTCTGATGTGAAGGGGAGCTACTGATTTGAATGGGGACTCTGACGTGAAGGGGGAACCCCATTGTTTTGTGTTTTGGTATGGGTCACCCCCTTGAAATCCATACCAGATCCCTATCTGGGATAAGGGTCTGGTATGGATTTTGAAGGGGTAACAAGTCATTTCCCTTCATACCTGGTTTTTACCTTGAGATTTTGCATAGTTTTAAAGGGTGCCGTGACTCGAGAAAGGTTGAGAAACACTGCTCTAAAATATAATGTACATTTAGACAATAAGTATACAAACATTGCCAATAATTGATTGGATATATCTGTCACATTCTGTTGAAAATAACTGCCATAGATACTTATGCAACCAAATAGGCACCAGATAAGGACTGAGACCTCACTAACACCCCTTTCTTTTTACTAATTTCTTTCCTCCACCCTCTCTCTTACACTTATTGGTTTTCATTTTCTAAATACCTCTTATCTTAACGATGCTCTCACTTCCGTACCTAGGCAAGGGTGACGCAGGCCTTCTTCGCCCCCCAACCTCCTGGGATACACATCCCTATAGGATGCAGGTAGGTGCCAAAATTGTGGGAGATTTTGTGCCTGCATAGCTCACAGCTGCTCACAACTCAAAATCTTGTGCAAGGCCCTTAGGAAATCTTGCATGGCGAGCAACAGTCATAGGTGGTCCAGCTGCAAGAAGTCAGCCACCGATATAAATGATCTGCCAGCAGTTTTCTCTGCCTTTCCCCCTTCACAAATCAGACTTATTCTGACAATTAAAACGTCATTATCAACACTTAAAAATCTTGACCTTTTCCAGTAGGGGAAATGTTCATACACTGCTAAGAATGTCTTTGTTTTCCCTTAAGAAAACTGCGGATTAAAATAATATTTGAATTCAATGTTTGAGGTTCATATATTCAGCACATTTAGACTATTTAGTCTATTAAATATATAATTTCTTTGGTCTCCTTTTCTCCAGTGGGGTAAGCACATTCTTCTTGTACACTGCATGCTTCACTTCATTCAGAGATGGATTACTCAAGTTTCCTCTATGATGAATAGCACTGTACATCTCATCAAGGTTATACATGTGTTCAGTATTGTGCTACATGACAGGTGTCTTAATGAGCTGAACCTTCTGTAATATAAAATTATCCTTTTCCTGAGCCCTTTACTACATGAATTCAGTGATAAATGATTATATCTGTAAAATGTATTTGTGGTTTAACATTGTGACAAACAGCTCCATTGGGCCCAGGGCAGGGTCGTGAATGGGATGTACCTGCCCTTTAGATTGTAGAGTTTTGTGAAGTAAGCTGATGGAAGCAGTGTGCAGGGGGTTGAGCACTGGTCACACTCTTTTCCCCACTTTGGAAATAATAAATGTCTCCTATGTGATGAGCAGGGAGTGGTGGTATGTGAGAAAGAGAGACTGCATGCAGGCTGTGCTGGATAAGCCTACAGGTCTAAGCAGACCCGAATGGTCTCATACCTAGCCAACAGGCTGATTTTGTCTTTGTTGTGTACTGGAAAAAAATTAAATAGAAAAAGATAGTGGGGTTTTTTGTGAGTCGCCTTTTGCTGGAAATATTACAGCACAAATCTATAGATAAAATTACAACATTTTTATTAATACATCTCATTAAAAATGTATACAGATAAAAACAAACAGAACCAAGTCACAATATCCTTGTGACTGGCCCACTAGTCCCACATCAATTAGCACCTCCAAGAAGGTGACCTCATAGTAAAAGCTAAAGATATTTATAGTCCAAACCCATAGAGGGCGTATATAGAAACATAGAAAAGCCGAGGTCTTGCAGTGTTGACAAATGGTTTGGTATCAACGCATTTTGCCTGTACAGGCTTCCTCAAGAGAGGGACTTAATGTTTAAAGAATAAAAGAGGCTATAAAGCACAAACTGTTGTGAAAAACCTGTTAATACATACAGTTTGCGACAAGAGATTTGTTTATTAACCAAGATTACAAAATAATTGTAATTTACATGTTAGAGGTCTACTTGCCTGCGCCACAGGCACAAAAGGATATCCCAATCCCAATGTCCAAAAAACCACGCCCCCCCTCCACCGACATACAGGGAGGAAATAATAAACATCTCCTATGAGATGAGCAGGGAGAGGTGGTGTGTGAGAAAGAGAGACTGCATACAGGCTGTGCTGGAACAGCCTACAGGTCTAAGGAGACCCAAATGGCCTCATACCTAGCCAGGAGGCTGATTTTGTCTTTGTTGTGTACTGAGCTGGGCTAACACAGACCCCTGTGTGGGAAACACTTTTGCTTTCATGGTCAATGCAACAGCGATATATAAACAAAGGCAGGAAGCTCCTAAATGCACTTTGGCATCTTGACTACCTCTTTGCAGGCTCTATGGTTAAAGCTGGCCCCTCAATTTATGGAGGATGCAGAGGGCAAAAGTGGAACTCACTCTGCTGATACCTTTGAAAGGTGAATAATTTTGTGGTGAACTGTGTCTACAGTCTGCCAAAGTGCCATTGGGCTAAGAACTGGGAAAAAGTGTGTGTCAGCAGTAATTTAAAGAAACAGTGTAGGGTTAAATCTGTAAAACCGCTGTCTATATCCTGGGGAAAAATCTAAAAATGTGAAGGTAAACAATGGGAACCCCCACTACTGGGGTTGAGAATGTGTTTCCTGATCGTGGAGTTCACCATGGATTGTTGTACCAGATTGATAAAATTTGGGGTGAACAATTTAAGGTGCCTGGGCAACAAAGGAGGACAGTGTGGGATTCGGCCCATCCTGTTGGGGTTACTTGGTGTTTAAAAAGATCAAAGAACATATTTTACAGTGTTTCTTTTGGCCCAGGATACATACAGATGTGAAAAACTATTGTGAGTCTTATCCAAAGTGTCAAATATCAGCCACATGCCCCTTTACCCCAACTTGCTGGTTTCATTGTATGTGATCAAGGCTTCTTTTGAACAAATTAAAATGGACCGGAGAGGGCTAGTGGTTAAGTCCACTAGAGGCCATCGGTACATGGTGGTGGTTATGGATTACGCTCCAGGTATCCTGAGGCCGTTCCTTTAGCCCTTTCACTGCCAGAGACATTTTTCTAATTTTCCACACACATGATAAAATTCACATTTTAGCACTAATGATTAATTAGAATCCCCCAAAACATAATATATTTTCTAAAAGCAGACACCCTGTAGAATAAAATGGTGGAAAATTGCATTTTTTTATGTCGCGTGATAATTGCACTATTGATTATCAAATATATATTTTCAGCAAAAAATACATTCAAATTAATTTTAGTTAATTCAAACACAATATAATACCCTCTGTTTGGGCAAAAAAAATAAAAGATGAAGTTATATCAAGTAAAATAGATGCCAAATATGTCAAGTCTCAAAATTGTGTGCACCTGTGAAATGGTAAAAAACTGAGCATCCAAAATTGTTTATACACAGGTCTTTAAAAGTCTTTACAGCTCACTAATTTAGAGCTAACAGTGAATGATGGCCCTAGAATTTTTGCTTACTCCAGTGTGCAGTGATACCTAATATGTATGGCACAATTGCCATTTTTGCTCGTGTCTGCACCCAATGGTGGGTGGGGAACTTTTACAAAATTTGGGGGTGTTTATAATTTATTTGATCAAACTTTAATTTTTTAAATGTTTTTAACCTAAATGTTTTGATACGACAAGGTTTGACATGGCATATTAGCAGAATTGAATAACTTATCCTAAAAGGAACCTATCACTTTGGCCATTCAGGGCAAAGTGACAGATTCTCCTAATTTTACCTTACCCCTCCTACGTATACCCATTTTTGTTGTGCTGCCCTGCAGCTTAGCTGTTCTGTAAGAGCCCTTGGAAATCCCTGGTATGGGAGAGCATGTGACTTTCTTCCTTTATTCCAGGATGCAGTGCTGTGCATGAGTGGCCATTTTCCAGACCTTAACATTGTAACATCAGGAAGGATAGGAGGTCATTAACCCTGTAAATGACATGGTGCTTACACAGGGATTAGACGAAGGGCAAGGTATCCAGGACGGTGAAGAAACATGGGTAAGGTAAATATCAGAGGGTGGATGGCCCGTCATTTTAAAGTAAAACTATAATGTTTGGGTTAAATTTTAATTAATATTTAATTTGGTGTTTTGCATTATTTTTTTACCATTTTGTTACCATTTATAAAATTATTTATTTTACTAATTACAAAAGAGTTAATATAGGGTACACCCATCACACTAGGCGATCTAAAACAAGAGCAAAATAGAAGCTGTTTTCTTTCAGATTCTCTCTAATTAAAAGGGCATGAAGCCATATAAATAGTGCAGACAGGGGGAGAAGGGAAAGAGCTCTGTAGCTCTCTCAACAGCAATGCAGGGCAAGGGCAGTCAAAAGAACACATTAAAAGGAGCCAAGAACTTCACCAGCTGACAGTAAGGGTAAATATGAAATATACAAATGCAATATTTCCTATAATATGGGGGTTATTCACTAAAGAGCCGAAGGATATAGCCGAAGGTTCGGCTAATTCTTTGACTCGCCTCAGCAATGGGAACCCTTCGGTTCTGCTGAACCGAAGGGCTGCTGTACAGGTTATTCAGGATAGCCTGTTCAGCAGCCGAAGCCTTCAGCCCAGTCAAAGCATATGCGTTCGGCTCGGCTGAACCGAAGACATAGCTGAAGCGGGGAGATCAGTCTGCCGAAGTAGACCGTTCTCCACGCAAATGTAAACAAATAGTTTTTTTTTAAACTGAGTGGGGTCCCTCCTAACATTTCTACCAGACCTAGAGGGTAATTACTATTTGTTTACATTTGCTGGGATAACGGTTTGCTTCGGCAGACCCCCCCGAGTTAAAAATAAAAAAAAGTGTGTGTGGTTCCCCCCAAAAGTCATACCATGTCCTTTAGGTCAAGTAGAAATTTTAAGGGGAAACCCCACGGCCACAAAATGGGGGAAAAAGTGTGGGGTCCCCCCTAAAATTCCAAACCAGACCCTTAATCCGGGCAATAGCCTGGCAGGGCAGGAAAGGGGGGGGGGGAACAAGCGAGCACCCC
>NW_017306451.1:1004808-1039680 GCF_000935625.1 Nanorana parkeri | reverse complement strand
GAAAGGGGGGGGGGAACAAGCTAGCTCCCCCCTTCTTGCACCATATCAGGACCCCACCCCACAAAATTTTAGGCAAAAGCTCTAATAACATCAGAAAATGTATCAGTGTATTTTTTTTCCTATACACTGCAACCTCTGCTTAGTTGTCTGCTAACATTAACCTGATGTTCCATATGCAGCAGTCTGTGTTTAATGACCCCATGATGACTCCTTTCATGTGCCTGCAAATGGAGAGAAAGCTGGAAGACCAGAAGCAGACCATATGGGTACATCAGATGGATGGTGTTTCTATATATGTGTTCCAAACCCCATATACCCATAATGAACTCTGTGCTCAATCTATTAGTTGTAATAAAAATGACGTCTGCACTTAGTTCTACAGATGTAGTATTCTTTACAATGCTATAAGGTGCACTGTAAAACTAACAGAAGCTCCGCTGATGTATTCAGATCACATGCTTAAAGGTGAACTTCTATCAAAATTGAAACTGTAGCCTTAAATGTTTACAGGGAGTATAGGCGTTCAGTTTTCCCAACAGACACATGTTTGTATTTCCAAACACACCCATGGTATGTTCTGTATGTGTGTGTTGCGTATGAGCATATTGAGACACATTAAAATACCTTTTGAACTTCAAAGAACCACTACAGAGAAATAAAGGTAACTGTATGAGGTTATTACTAGTTATGTTCAGTATATGATTTTTTAATATTATTTAGGCCTGTATTCATATGTATCACAACATTTATAAGCAGGCCAAGCTGTCCAGCAGAAATGACACTTGTGGGGTTGGAACAAACCAAATAATACTGACAAGGGTGCTCACAATGGCTTTTATTCATATGGTTTATACATTTATTTACACCTGTGGCCAAACATCTCACAACATTGGGAGGTTTGCTGCCTGGTACAGTGGTTCTTACCATGATATTTAATAAAGGGAAAATATGGCCCGCCTTACTATCTTGTCTTGAATTGTATTGTAATTGTAAAATCTTCCTTATATTGTAAAGCGCTGCGCTATATAAATCCTGTACAATAATAATAATAATAATATAACTGAGCTCCAGATAGCAGTAAAAACTCAGCAGGGGTTCTAAGCCTATCCAAAGCTAAACAAAACAAATAAAATGACACTTTAATTTAGGATGTTACAGTAGCACAGTATAACCCTAAGTGAATGGTACTGTAAACCTGGCGTACAATTCTGCAAAAGGTATTGCTGTCTCATTGACTCACAATGTTAATGTTTACCTCTTCTTCCACTCAGTGGAAAGGAGATAGAGATTAGTGATAGTGTGGAAGGAGTAATCTACACCTGTCTGGATCACCGAGCATGTCTAATTGATTTGATGTCATTGTGAGAGGCTTGCATGGTCTGCAGCTCTGTAGAATATGTTGTCACCCATGTGTCATGTTACTGGAAAGAAGTAGCATAAAATCACTGGATCCGCAAGGTTTATCCTTTTGGTGTGGCTGACCAATTAGGAAGTGAAAAAGTTGGTATAGGTGAGCTGACTACTGGACAGGCAGCTTCTACATTCCAAGGGATCCCCACGGTTTGTAGTGTTAAATTGCAGGATTATGATTTGTAATGCCACATTCTGTTTACAGTAACACTAAACTCAGGAGTTAAATCTTAAAAATGCATTTAAGTACCTTAACCATTAACTTCAGCTGGGTGGTTGCTATGGATTACTGCACTTAAGATATGCAATGTGTGAAAACCTATGAAAGTGATTTTTGTTTCTGTGACTGATCAATGCATTCCAAGAATGCACTGTATAACTGTAAGAAATATATTACAGAATTATTTTACTCAAGGTCTAAATGCAGAAGACCAGAAGGCTCCTGACCATTATGATGTTGGTGCAGTCAGCACAAGTAAAAAATAAGTCATCTATAACCTGCTTATTCTAGAGAAAGATCCTTGAAGAAGGTAACTGGTTACATGAATCAGGGTATTCTTCACATCACTGAACCCTCGAGAAGAAAGATCTGCAATTTAAAATCTGCTTAACCTCATCTGAGGTTAAGCAGTTGAGGCTTTTTTGTTATTCATAAAATATATTCATATGTTTTGCCTCTAAAATAAAACAAACATTGTGGTTTGCACGGCGCTGTGCTGATCCTCTACACTTGCGCAGGAGTGGCATAACTACAGTAGTGGACCTTACCTTGGTCAATTGTTGGGAATGGGCAGTGTGACAGCTCAGATAGCCAGATAGCAAAATGCAAACAACAAGAGACATTTCTGACAAATAAACTGTGTTTTAAGGGGCAGTAAGTACATTTTAAAGAAAAAATTAATGTTCTCTGCAACTATTGTCTGTATTTATGGCTTCTCTTGCCACAGTGACTTCACAGCCAGAGCCAGACTCTCTCTGCTGCCCCAAGGTCAGGTTTCTCAATGCGCCCCCACCTCTCCCCCTCCCCATCCAATGGGGAATGGCAAACAGGTGGCGGGGGCAGTGGGGTTGGTTTTAATTTTTCTTTGTTTTTTTTTACTGTTTTATCACTTTTTTATATTTTTAATTTTTCTTTATTTTTTTTACTTTTTACATTTTCTATTTATCTTATTATCTTTTACTTTTTATAATTTTTTTTACTTTAACACTTTTTTTTAATTTTATTAATTTTTTTACTTTTTCAATTTTTTATTCATCTTATTATCTTTAACTTTTTTCATTTTCTATAATTTTTTATTTAATTTTTTTAAACTTTTTAACTATTTTTTTAATTTTTAATTTTAATTATTATTTCTTATTATCTTTTACTTTTTTCTGAATTTTTATTTTATTTTTTTCACTTAACTTTATTGCTATCACACAGGAGCTAACAAGCCCCATGTGTAATAGCATTTGGAGGTGACCGCTTCTCTTTATTGAACAATCTCGGACCAGCAGGGATATTACAAGTGATCTCTGCATTACCAAGATCACTTGTACAAAACGAGCTGCAGCTTCCCACGCCCTACATTTAGCTCTGCTTGCCTGAAGCAGGGCTGAATATAGCAGAAAACTACCCGCCCCACACCTGGAACTGCATGTCCCGAGCGTCTGGCGATAGGAATTCCACATGCCTGCCGCCCCTCTACTCCCTGCTACTCCAAGGCTGGGCCTTGGTGGCCTTGTGGGAAATCTGGCCCTGTTCACAACAGTGGAATCATGTCAGCTTGTGCCATCCACGTTGACATCACAGCAGTGATATCATGTCAGCTTGTGCCCTCCATATTGACATCTCAAAGACGTTATATCATCTTTTGGCATCCACTTTAACATCACATTAGTAGTAAAATGTCAGCTTGTGGTGTCCACATTGACATCTCAGAGGTGATATATTAGCTTGTGGCATTCATTGTAATATCACAGAGGTGGTATAATGTCAGCATGTGGCGTCCACATTGACATCACAGCGATGGTATCATGCCAGCTTGTGGCATCCATATTGATATCACAGCAATGGTATCATTACAGCTTGTGCTACCTACATTTACATCACAGTGGCGGTATTAAGTCAACAAATGCGATCCACAGTGACATTACAGTTTTGGTATCATGACACTGTCCACAACTACATCACAACATGATATAATGCACTTGTCCCTCAGGAGTAAAATGTCTGTGAAGGTTCTCATTCATCCAGGTCATGGTATATCTGTAAAAAATAAATCAAGGCAACTGGACTTGCTGTATTTTTCTTGAAGACATTTCGTTGGTCATTCTACCAGCTTTCTCAATTCAGAATGACTTCTACAAAAATTCTCTGGGAATAAATATGATTAATGTTGCTCCAATCAACATAATCTGTTTATTATAACCAGCATGGGACTTCATGGAGTCAAGGTGTTGATTGCATTTGCATGATTGGAGCTATCAGGTGTTATTAACCCACACAGGGAGGTGTTAAAAATGCATTGTTTGTGGCAGACAATAGATGCATGAAAATGTTTTGCATAATAATATTCGTAGTTTGCACAAATTGATTTCAAGCATCACTTGCAACTATTGGATTGTTTGTTCTCTCCTTAACAATGATAAAACAAATTCCATCCATTCAGGGGTTGATTGTTACTGTATAGAAAGTTTTTGGAAAATCTTCTGTGGGGTCTCAATCTTTTCCTCTGTACAAAAGAGTGAAGGATCAGAAGCATGACACATGCACTGCTATCACTGTCAGATGAGTGCTGTAACAGGTCACAGCACCGGAACAAACTGCAATACCTGCCTGCCTTTATGATCATTTACTTTTTATTCAAGTTTTGGCATAGATACAAGGATATAAATCAACAATAACATTAGTTGATAAAAAAACAAAACAAAACATATGCCTAATTAAATTAAACAATAATTTAACAATAATATAGTTCAAAAGAAAAAGAAGGGAAGGAGAGGGAAAAGGGGGATATAAAGAGTGAATCTTGTCTCATACTCACGGGGAATAAAAAACGTCGGAGAGCAAGGCATCGCCAATAGTGTTCTCAAGTGATTGCCAGGGGGACCACACCTGTTCAAATTCAGGGATAGTATTATGTAGTCGGGCCATTAAATATTCCAAGTTATGGATGTCATGAATCCTTCACAACAATTCTACATGGGACGGAGGCATAGATTGTCGCCATTTTAAAGCTATAAGGCATCTTGCTGCGGTAAGGACATGGTTGACAAGTTTAGTAGTAGATTTCGAAAACTGTGGAATAGGTAGGCCTAGGAGCAAGTATACAGGGTCTTCTGGTATAATCTTGCCGACTAGTTTTTGGAGCAACATCGTTGTAGACTTCCAGAAGGGACATATCTTGGCACATTCCCAGAATATATTGCGTAAACTTGCATCGCCAACATGCTGATGGGAGCGAAGGGTTCATATGGTTTAATAAATCTGGGGTACGATACCAGTGGTTGATAATTTTGTACTGATTTTCCTGGTATAAAGTACAAATGGAAGTCTTACTAGCGTTAGTCCAGATCTTCCCCCATTCATCCATGTCCAATGTTCGGCCCAAAGCCCTTTCCCATCTACACATATAATTATGCTTCGGGAAGGGTACAGCACAAATCTAGTTAAGTAATGTATAAATATCTGTTATCAAGTGTTTACGAGTAGGACCATCTAAGCACAATTTTTCGAATGGTGTTAATGGCGAAAAAATAAGTGACTAAAATGTTTGATCTGAAGAAATGTAAAAAGGGATCTGGTTGGTAAATTAAACTGAGTTTGTAAATTTGTGAAGGGCAATAAAGTCCTATCTACTTTGTGAATTATATCGCTAAAGCGAAAAAGGAACTGATCCGACCACGGACGGGCAGTATATCGGTTGAGTGTAGCAGGAAGAAAGGGCGTGTATACAAATTATCTCATTGGGGTAGTGGCTGAAGTGAGATTAAATGTAATCCCTACAGAATGCCAAGTATCTTTAGTGTGTTGCATGGTAAATAAGAGCAAAGGGACATGTGTAGCCTGTAGATTAGGCCATAGGAGGCAGTTTAAATGTAGTGGTGAGATCCAGAGGTTTTCTATTTCTGCCCATCTATTAGGCGGATGTAAAGAAGATCAAGATGCCAAGTGACGCAAGTGGACGGCTAAGTAATATTTGAATATATCCGGAAACGCCAATCCACCCTGTGATCTGGAGGATATTATCACTGTCCTGGCAACTCTTTGAGCAGCATATTCCCATGTAAATTGGAGAAGTAAGCGTTGCAAGGTTTTAAGATCCTGTGTAGGAATTTAAATAGGTAGTGTCTCAAAATAGTAAAGCAATTTTGGCAAGATCATCATTTTAATTGATGTCATTTTACCTATCCAGGATAAACAATATGATCTCCATCTCCAAAGGAGATCTCTAATTTCCCAGTACAAGGGGACAAAATTAGTCTTATATAAGGAGGTCACCCGGGGGTAAGATAAATACCCAAATATTGAATTTTATCAATTTTCCAGTTATACTCGAAGGAAGACTGTAGGGAAGACAGTGTTTCCTGGGGGATCTGGATTGGCATTGCTTCAGATTTAGTTAAATTAAGTTTATACCCTGATATGGAAGAGTAACTAGCAAATTCTCTATGTAAATTCGGTAAGGAAATAAGGGGTTTAGTCAGTGTGAGTAAAATATCATCTGCAAAGAGTGAAAGTTTGAAAGCCTGTCCTTTAACTTGTACGCCGGAGATGTCTGGAGAATTCCTAATATGGTTTGCCAATGATTCAATGCAAAGAGTAAATAGCAGAGGGGATAGGGGACAACCCTGTCGAGTGCCATTACGTATAGGGAAAAAAGCGGATAATGAAAAGGGAAGTTTAATAGCTGCGGAGGGGGTAGAATATAGATTAGTGATGGCATCCAAGAAGGGTCCCTGTATCCCAATGTGTTCTAAAGTAGAAAATAGGAATGGCCAGCTAAGGCGATCAAATGCCTTCTCAGCATCAAGGGTCAATATCACAGATTCCATATCTGTTAGATTAAGAATTTCTATAAGGTCTATCGTACGTCTTGTATGGTCTCCGGCTTGTCTGCCTGAGACAAATCCGACTTGATCCCTATGTATCAGCGAGGGAAAAAGAGAGCTCAGTCGTATTGCTAACAAATTGCTTTTTTAAAATCTGAGTTCAAGAGAGCAATCGGTTGCTAGTTGGAACATTCCAAATGTTCTTTTTCAGGTTTAGGAATTACTGTGATGTAAGAGGCAAGCATGGAGGTGGGAATAGGGGAGACTTCAAAAAAGTTGTTGTATAGTGTTAATAAATGAGGAATAAGAATGGAGCCTAAGGTCTTATAATACATATATGAAAAACTGTCTGGACCTGGGGCCTTGCCGTTAGGCAAGCCTTTAATTACTAAGTTCAACTCTTCAGGTGTAATAGGGCGATTAAGAAGTTGAAGCTCTTTTTGTGAAATATGGGGAGAAGGATGTTCCGAGAGATAGTCCATAATAGAAGTTTTTAAAGCGGGATCATCCAGGGGTATATGCAGGATCTTTTATATTATAAAGTTGGGTGTAATAAGCATGAAAAGTAGATGCCACCTTATCCGGGCAAAACTGTTCAATGCCATTTGTATCTCTAATAGAATAGATAGAATTTGGGTCTGGTCTGCTTTAAGTTTGTGAGCTAGCATAGTGTGGCACTTGTTGTCTCTTTAATAGAATTTCTGTTCGACTGAGAGCATCGATTTCTCCACTGCTGTCATATCTAATTGTTGCAATTGAGATCGAACAAAAAGGATTCGTCGAAGTAGATTAAAAGACGGAGTAGGAACTAGTCGCTGTTGGAGGGACTCAAGTTGAGCCTCCAGGGATAAACGTTGAAGCTGTGCGTCACGTTTAAGCTTACTGGAGAGTGCGATACAATGACCTCGCTTAACTACCTTATGTGCCTCCCATAGGGTGCTGGAGAGGTCTACAGTACCCTCATTCAAGGAGAAATAGTCAAGCAAGGAGGTCTCTAATTGGGATTTAGTTATTTCATTTTTAAGAAGCCATTCATTTAAACACCAGTTGTAAGATTTTGCCGGAGGCGGAAACAAACGTATCGATAAAACTATGGGAACATGATCAGACCATGTGATGGGAGTAATATCTGAGGAAACGGTGGCACGTAAAGCTTTACTATTAACTAAGAAGCGGTCTATTCTAGTGTAGGTTTCATGGGCATTGGAGTAAAAAGTAAATTGCCTGTCTGTTGGATTCTGAGTTCTCCAGACATCAAACAAGGCGTGTCATTTAAGCAATAGTTGAAATTGATGTGCAAGTCTTGCTGCACCCCCAGGCATAGGGTTTCCAGTGATCCCCAGTCTATCAAGAGTTGGGGACAAAAGGACATAAAAATCACCACCAATAATCAAGTATTGGTGGGATGTAGAGGACAATTTTGAAAGAACTGTTCTCAAGAATGGTATTTGTCTAGTATTTGGTGTATATAGATTGCATAACGTAATCTGGTCTTGTCCCCACGTTCCATGTATTATAATATACCTGCCCCCCGGGTGAGTAAGAACATCTAATGTTTTAAAGGGGCACCCCAATTTAATAAGACCCGCCACCCCAGCCCGTTTTCCTGAAGGGGAATTAGCTAAGTAGTAAGTAGGGAAACGAGATCTTAAAAAATTAAGTGAGCCCTGTGAAGTAAAATGAGTTTCTTTCAGGAATACCACGTCAGGATTCAAACGTTTAAGCTCTCTAGAGAGTAGTCCCTTTACATTAAAAGAAACTATGTCGTAGTTACTTGGCGGAGCCATTGGAGTATGAAGAAATTGGGAATCAATATATGCAGGTCCATCAGTACAAAATATATACCAGACTTACCAACCGGATAGCACCCCAGAGAATGCGGGGGTCCCCAAGGCCTCACCTTTGAAGAGCCACATATATGGCACAAGAAGCGGAGTGTCCCGTGAGAGAGTTTCTTCAGATTATGGAAAAAAAACAGACAAAAACAAAAAATTAAAAAATAACTAAACCAAATTAAAAGGGATAGGAGGGGAAGAAAACAAAATTGGTAGATAAAATATACACAAATGACATATTCTTGGCATAAACCAAGATTTGAATCGAAAACCGCTATTATCGGAATCCAGGGAGTCCGACAATACCCTAGCGTTCTTATAAATTTCTGCTAGGGTATACAAGCAGTGGTGAAGCTAAACTAATATAATAATTTTGTTTCCATAGGAGGTGGCCTGGTCACATAAAGAAGGGGGTCGGGCCTAGTAGACCGAACAGTGCACTAAGGTCAAGTAAATTAAGTAACCCAGCAAAAATTTGGTTAATTGAAATAAGCTAAACTATGGTCTCTACTGCCTAAACTGTTAGTCTATCATAACGTTTAGTAATATGTGCATGGGTACACAATGCATATAGAGCCCAATAATCAATAAATGGTTACTACTATAAGTCAAGTGGGGTCATCTTTAGCCAAATATCATTCTTGTTGTAAGTCATGGTCACGAGTATCTCCCTTAGGGCCGTATCGCTTCTTCCTGGAGACTATTTGCCACTGAGGGGGTTGCAAAGGAGCAGTGGGTAACGGATCCCAGCCTATTAATTTGGGACATTTAATGTCCAAGTCTCTGCAAAAAGTTTTGAGATCTTCAGGAACTTTCAATGTTCCTGATTTACCCTCTCGTCTGGCCGTAAGGCTGAAGGGAAAGCCCCATCGGTATGGAATATTGGCTTCTCGTAGCAAAGTGAGCAACGGATGTAAAAGTCTGCGTTGTTGTAAAGTTATCCAAGAAAGATCTGGGAACAGTTCAATCTGTGTCCCCTTGAACTCCAGGTTTCGCGACTTGCGTGATGACTGCATAATTTCCTCTTTAAGAGCGTAGGAGTGGATCCTACAGACCACATCTCTGGGTTTTGTAGGAGCCCCACGGGGGCAGAATACTCTATGGGCTCAAACGAGTTCCACTATATGCGTGGGACGTTTACCCAGAATGGTATTAAATATAGTCTGTAGGGTCTCATGTAAATTTTCAAAGCCAGTAACTTCTGGTAGGCCTTTAATCCTAATATTGTTCCTACGACCCCTATTATCTAGATCTTCCATATGGCGTTGCATATCTCTTATAGTAGAACTCTGAGCAATCAACTGTGTATGCAGTGAATCAAGATCGTGTCTTGTCACTTGAGTATCGGATTCAACCATCTCGACACGATTAGCAAGATGCTGGAAGTCTTCATGAAGAATCATTATTTCAGATCTACAGGTATCTTTAACTTCTTGGATCAGAGCACGAAAATTCATTTTATTTGGAATAAACTTAATAAAGTCTCTCCAAGACATTGGTTCCTCCATATCGGTTTCAGGTGGCAACAACGGAGGTGTTGGTTCTTGGAGATGGATGCCAGCTTGAGATGCTCCATCATTAATTATAAACCTCCTGGTCTCACTCAAGTGTGGTAGTGTTGTCTCACTATCAGGGCCTGATTCATACCACTGTTTGCTAAAGCCAGGTCGAACTTGTGGTATCCTAGGGTCCTGAGATATCCCAGCAAATGTGGGAGGGGCTATAGGTGTACCTCTTACAGAATTTTCCTCTGTTTCTAGGCCAATATCATAGTTGCTATGGGCCTTAGATCCTTGGTTTCAGTGTAGTAGAGGGGCTGTTTGTATCATAGTTACCACACCTGGAGCAGATTAAGCTATATCTATAACTGAGGAAGCAGAAGGAACCAGAAATTGAGGTGAGCATAGGGGGGCGTGCGGCCGCGTAGCCCCATAGAGAAGGACGGGGGCTGCGTACTAATCACACGCAGCACCTGTCCTTCCCGGCAGCTGCTTGGTACGGCGCCGCATGCAGCACGGAGCTGTACGTGCCGGGCGATTCGTGTGTGACTGGGGCCTTAGATCTCTCTCGCTGGGGGATCTGCCACATGCAGAGATAGTCGCGGTCTCTGACGTCATCCCCGTGCGCTCCAATGTAAAGTCCGGGGACTTGAAGTAGGTTCTAATGCCTGTATTAGGCACCTGCGGCGGGCGAGAGGCTCCGGTCGTCTTGGCTGTCTTGGATGTCCTCGGAGCTCTGTTACGCACCATTTTGCGGTGCTCCAACTCAGGGCTCCTACATGGTCCCATGGGAACAGCAACAGCAGCACTGGGTAGGGATAGCTGCGATCGAGTTCGACCTCTAGCTCAACATCCGGACACGCCCCCCTGAACTTTTTTCAGACCTTGCCAGAAACCTGCCTGTCTTTAAACAGTTGTGGGACCCCTGAAAGCCCTAGTGGTGGCAGGAGGTGTCATTGAGTCTCAGACCCTTTCATTGCTATTTCCACTGCACCCTGAATGGTTCTGCCTTTTGACTATTACTGCTGATTTTCAAAGAAAGATCTTTTTTTTTTGCTTTAAAAACCAAACATTCACCACAAACGGTGATCTCCATGCATGAAAAAGAACGCGAGCATAATGAAAGGAATTGGGCAAATACTGATAATAATGCTTTAAATGTCTACTAATCCACTGTCATTTTGTGTTCCCGACATGTAGTTTTCATTGTTTGTATCTTCTATCAAGTCACAAATAAAAAAAATAAAATTCAACACTCATCATTTAGGCAGACATCTTTTATGTGGAAACTTTAACAAACTCCAGAGCATCATTTTTGGCTACAACCTGGTAGGGAGTAAAAAGCAGCACGCCAGCCCTGCTGACAGGAGGAAAATAAGAACATTTATTATGTTGTTTCTGGCTAAACCTATGCAAAGTATATGAGCTACATGCTAAAGTCTAGCTGGAATTGTTTGCCAAATGTATATTGCAGTAGCACAATTTGGAAAACAACTTCGATAAAAAAGCTTATTATATGCATTGAAGCAGTATATATTAACCATTACAGTCTGAACAAGAATTTAGTTCACACAAAAAACCCTTGGAGGTCTATTTATATATGTTTTCGCACAACTTTCAGACATTTTTCTAATCAACTTCAATTAGAAAAATGTATAAATCATTTTTTGAACGTTGTGTGAATCTTGTGTGAAAACATTTATAAACAGACCCCTGGGACTTTTTCAATAATTGCTTATGTATAGCAGTCTTTAAAGGACAACTATGGGGTTAAGGCTTTTCCCCATAGTTCTCCTTAGGGTAACGGGAGGACACAAACTAGCGTCCTCCCGTCACCCTAGGCTCAGTATACCGCGAGCTGTAGCACTCACTAAAAAGCACTCACCTCATAGTTCTCCTTTAAGCCAATTATATGACAGAAAGGGGGGAGGGGAGTATAGAGTGCTGTGTAAAAGGAATTTATAAACTCGTTTTGCTTCCATTTAGACATTGATTTTGCAGCCCCTGTAACCAAAGCTGATGGCTTTTTTTTCTAATATACATATTTTATCTGGATCATTAGTGGGTAGTATTTAGAAGCGGTAATTATGAATTAAAGTAGGTTTAAAAAAAAATAAAAGTTGTGTATTTACTTCTTCCAAACATTTTTACTAGGGACTTTTCGAGTACCAATGCCGATACTTGGCATTTTCATGAGAACTACCAGGGTTGCAGGGGTTGCAGCTGGGACCTAGCTCTGGCGCTTCCACCACTATCGGCAATGGTATCAGAAAAGTATCGGTGCATCTCTACCTTAATAGAAGTCACCAGCACTCGATGATATGTGCAAGAACTTTTTATTTAATTGTCACATGCGTCATACAGCCAAACAAAAAACAAGCACCAACCTTTCAACATTGTCTGTACGCTGTATGGAGTGCAGGTGATTTTTTATTATCAAACATGGAAAACAAACGCGTGAACCCGACGCGCAATCCTGCAATGCTCATGTCTGAATGGGGTCTAAGGTGGTATAGGTAAACATGTGAAAAGGGACTCTTTTGCTCAACTTTAAATGGTAGCTGGGTTGATTGTTGGACATTGTACTTTATATATGGACAATGTTGTCTAACTTTGATTGTCTTGTATGTGGATGACTATTCAAATAAAGAATACCTGTGGATCTCGATCCCTTATGGTTTATATTAATCTATATATGTCTCCAGTCAGATACTTATACTTACACCTTGCCAGTATCTTATTTGTATGGTAAGCTTTAAAAATTTTGAGGGGGTCTATTTATCAATATTTTCACCCAATATTCATAGAACTTCCATCCAAGAATCTCACTTTTCATGTAAGATCTAATAAGAAAAATGTGTGCATCTTGTGTAAACGTTGTGTGAATCTTGTGACCTATTGCGAAAAAAGGATATGGGTTATGCATTTAATATTATGTATAATAATAAATAGGTGCAAAGTAAGGAAAACTATACCAACCATTCAGAAGTCATCTCTTAAGTGATATAATAGCAGTTTATTGCAATCTGGAACACAGCATGTTTCTACTGTAGTGAATAATGCTAAAAGATTTTACAAATGTTTTGGATGGACTTCCACATTTACCTTAAAAAAAGTTAATCATTTTGGGTGGACTATGAAAGAGTTAACACATTCTATTTGAAGAACAGATACTACTAGATACAATTCAAAAACTAGCCACAGACTTTTTCTCCCATTTGACTTAAGATGTCTATACTTTCTTCCAAAATATACTGCAAAATTAGAATGTAATAGAATATGTAGCGGAACATCAACCACAAGTATTTTAAGAAAAGTAAAGTGTAACACTCATGTTTCTGGGGATTAAGGCCCCGAATGAAAGAGTAAATGAGCAATAATGAACCTTTCATATATGCTCACAAATGTTACATTCAGGCATTATTAATGACTTGTGTGGTTAGCCTCAAATACTATGCTGTATTTGTTTTTCATTAAAATATGTGTGTTTGTGGAATTCATTCAGTTGTATCTAACTCTTCTTGGCCAGCTCTCTGGGCACCACGTCTGCTATGCTTGACAGCGTTTTCCATACAATTTTCTTATTGAGTTTTTGGAGGTAGGCTGCCAGGTCTTTCCTCATCCCTCTCCATTTACACAGAGATGCATGGGAGTGGCATTAAGAATGTGAAAACACATGTGCATAACCAACTTGTTAATTAACCTACTAGCATGTTTTTGGAATGTGGGAGGAAACCAGTGTCTACTCCTGCTTGGGGTAGATGCCTATCCATTTATGGACACTGGTCAATACAGTTATATTTAAACCTGAGTCCACAGTAATCAACCAATAAAGCATTTTATAAGCCCTGATGAAGGAGGGGGGAGGGGCTCAGTTGACCCCCTAAACTTGCTGGCTTTTTATCAACAAATAATCCCTTTTAACTCTACAAAGTATGCTGGCGCTCCCTCTGTTTGAATACAACACACATCAGGGTAGGTTCCTTATGCATGATGTTTAGCAAGAAATGTCTTAAGAGAATCTAGCTGTGTATTGCTAGCTTTAGAACTGATAGTACTAAATATCACTGTTCTCACATCTGAGCTGTTTTAGGATGTCCAGCCACCGCTGTGCACAAAGTTTGCTGAAATAATTTGGACGTTTGATAAGCGTTTTGAGATTTTATCCAAGTATTATATTTCCAGCAATTATCCTCCTTAATTGTGTATTTATGCAAGAAGAGTGGCCAAATCCCAGAAATCCAATTATTAGTGCATGTTCAGCATCACAGCAAATTAGATAATGTGTCTGGGCAACACTAGACTTTTGTCCCTCATAAATATGTTTGTAAAAAGTGCAGGTTAATCTAATAAACAAATTATGGGAGTTTATAAAATGGCAAGAAAGAAAAAGCAATACAACACAACACATTATAAGCACACAATAGATTAATGCACAGACAACAACATATAGATGCATATGAAAACATTATCCTTTCTTACTACTTTACCTTTCAACAAAATGCAATGCTTCAATAAAGGAGAGGGATGGATGCTTTGGGCCAGTAGTTCATTAGACTGCAGCTTTAGCTACATGTTTAAAATCATTTTAGAATTTTAGAAAATAAGGAAATGTCAGTCAAAATATCCCCCCAGCTTTACTCCCACAGTGAACACATGCTGGGTTTACCGCCGACAATATCAGTTGAGCTGGCCCACTATAAAATAGTCTTGTAATTATGTTCAGCTAGTCTTGTGACCCAAGCAAGCATTTACGGCGAGGCATACTTAAGATATTTATATGAGTGACATTTAAGCACAAATGAAATCCATACAGTCAACATTAGAGCCAAACAACTAGCATTTTCTGAAGAAGATAAAAAAATGTCAGACCCTGTATTTCCCAAGTGTTAAGTGGCCCCTTTACAAAGGATTTACTTATGTTATCCTCAGCATTACTTTTATTTATTTTGTGCAGGTACACCTAGTATATGAATTTAACCCTTTGTTATAGATTAGGGTTTGGATTAATTGTATTTATTATAATGTGCACACTATAAATTCTACATTTGAATGTTATCTTTCCCATTCTTTGACTAGATTCTGATATGCAATTACAAGAGCTTTATATGTCAATAGTGTCTTATGCGATTACAGGAGCTTTATATGTCAATAGTGTCTAGTAATCATATACGTCTGGTGATATTTTTGTGAAATCTGTAATTTTTTTCAAGCCACTAGATGTGAGCAATGCTTGTAATAAACCTTTAAAATATGAATGTTCCTTTAAATTGGGAGTGTAGCATCTATCAGTGAGAGAGCTGGTGGCTTTCTTTTTATGTCAGCGTACAGCAGCTAGTCTTCATGATAACATGTTTCCTTAGCATCTAGCAACAGCAGTGCTAGCACATGCCAACAGCTGCTCATAGCAAACCCTCAGCCGTGCATTTTCTCATTTTGTCTCTTTTATTTCCTTTTCTTTCAAAGGAAAAAAGAAAACGACAGGCTGCAATTGAGGACAAAAGACAACAGCTAGAAGACCAAATTCTCCAACTGCAGCACCTAAAGGTAAGAAGTAGCAGCAGTGAGGATGCATTTCCTCTCATCATCCATATTAAACATGTAGGTAATATGTGTTTCTAATGCAGCATCACACAGTGCATTCCACACAGTGGAGGAAGCTGCTGGTTTCATCTGGAAATTCCGGCTTTTTCTAACAGCAATTGTATATCTAATGCTAAATTACTGTGAGACATCATATATACTATAAAATGATATATATTGTTTGTGTTTGCTGAATGCATCCTTTGCATGCTGTGCATACATAAGCGACAGTTTCATGCTTATACATAGTATCAGTCATTAATATCACTGCATTTTTTAGTTGTGTTTTTCACTGTGTTGGGTCCCTCGCCCCTTGTAAGACATATTTGTTAAAGAAACATTATATTTTACTATGAAAGGGCTAGAAACTAGCTTCGTTTTTCTGCTCCAAGACACAAATCTGTCATTTTCTGGGAGGCCTTGGAGGCTAGTATAAGTCTGTTGTCAAAGCACAGGAATGCTACTTAGAGATACAGAATGATCTGTTGATATAAAATGCCACTTTGTAGCAGGATCAGTGATGAAACCATGTAGAGCACCATTACTTTTTCTGTATTTTATGTCTGTTTGTAAATATCCATGTAAATTATTTGATTAAGATCATAGGGAACTGGTAACCCTTAAAATGAGAAAATATATATTTGTTCTGTAATAGCTGCTGCTATGTTGTAGTGTAGCCCATGGATTAGGCGTGGCAACAGGCAATAATGATTTAGAGCAAGCTGGCTCACTGATAAGAAATCTGGCCATATCTTTGTGGGTTGGAAGCGCTAGTATATTTGGCCCATGTCAGAGGAAACATGGCAAAGTGAATGAAATCATAGTACCTTCTAACAATGAAAACATGAATATGCGTATATTGCAAAATCACTATGGCCAAACTAATAAATGCTTCGGGTTATTCATACTTGAACACGTGCAAACGTTAGAGTTTTTAATTAGTAAAAATGTATCATGTTGAACATGTTTTTTAAAATCTGAATTGCCAGATAAACCAAGTTCAAGTATCACTCCAGCCAAAAATATTTCTAAAGGTTTGGGTAAATTGTAAAACAGAACCTCTTTCAGGTTTCTATTGATGTCTCCATTGGGGACATTTTGCTTATTTCCTGTCCTAGTAACATGACAGAAAGCGACTGGAAATCTGTCCATGGTGAGGAGATATCCACCTTTGACCATATGAACACTATCACTGAAACAGACGGTATCCCTGGTTAAAAATAACCCCCCCCCCCCCCCCCTGATCATGTTCTATTGGCAGACTAAAAATTGGGAATTCTCTTCATATTCCGACAATCACCATGACCAATATAGTAGGTCTCCCGAACAGACACACAAGCTATGATAAAAACCTGACAGGTTACAACTTTACTCCATAAAAGAAAAAAGATAGCTTTAGTTCTATCACAAAAGTGCATATCTGTCTCTTGCATTCACTGCTGCCATTTTTAATTCTATGCAACGTTTCTGTATTATCTTATTGTTCAGTGGGTTGTTCTTCAAGAATACGTTCATCCGGAAACTATTGCAAATTGTAGGGATGACACAATGACGTTAGTAGTTAGAGATTGTGCACTACAACTCCATGTTTAATTGGAGCTTCCTGAAAAAAACTAAACAGCACATCTTGAGCAGGAGCTTTTTACACAGCAGTTAGCTGTAGCTATATTAATGACCTAGTCTAATAATGAGCTGTGTTTTCTCACTTTGATTATATAACCATTTTAATTACTGTACTTAAGGTGAATATAACAGCACCAGCACAGATGAAGCAAACCTTGCTAGGCATAACATTCTGACTACCTGGCATAAGTGCTAGATCACGACAGCCATAAAAAAAAGGAGAGGGATGCAACTACTAAGATGAATCCATGGTGTTATGATGGCATACAAAGAACATTTGTTAGTGCTCAAGTTAAACATGAAGCATTGGGGAAGAGCACTGTTCCCAATATATATCTAATTGCAGATGTTGCCAAGCATTCCTGTTTGTTGTTCAGCTGCCAGGAAATGGTTTGAAGTTCAGTTGTTTTGTTCTAATTTGTTTACTCCTGTGTGTGTGGATTAACACCCTACATACAAGAAGTTCTTATGAATTGTTAATAGAAAGTGACCCAATCAATATTTTAATAAGGAATGTGATTTAGACTTGTGAACTCTTCTTCATAAACCTCAGCTTCAGCAAAAAGAGACTTCAGCAGAAAAGAAAAAGCAGAGCTAGTTAATATAAATGAATTATGTCATAGCTGTAGGGTATGGCTTTGAAAAAAAATACTAACAAGCTTGTAGAACAGAACAAAAATAATTTTTTGAATAATACCCTCTAAGAGTATGTTTTTGTTTCATGTGTTCTTACAGAAATATTACAAAAACCGTGTGCAATATATTGTTAGTAACTAGAACACCTGCTAGTGGCATTGTGGTCCATGGACCTGAAGGGTACAGTTTCAGTATTCACCAGCGGGTGTCTGCCAGCAGTCAGCATGTCCCAGGAATTAGTCTACACTAGAAGCTAACTGCTAGGAGTGTCACTAGCTCCACCTCTCTCACAATGGCTCAGTATTTTACCTCTGTGCCTGTTTACCTTGATCCTCTGCTCCTTGATCCTGATACCCTGAACCTGCTTCCTGTACCTGTTGCCTGTAAACTTGCTGCACGTTCCAACCCTCATCCCTGACCTGTCTTGTTCTCTGTTCATTCTCCGCCTGACCCTGCTATACCTGACTTCGCTTTCTACCCTGTACGTGTGTTTATATACGTGTGTATTTATGTTTTATGTCACCTGTGTTCATAATTGTTTTCCTTCACTTAGATTTGAGTCTGATTTTCTCTGTGTAGCTCCACATAGTCACACTAGCACTGCAGGATACCGGCACATAATGTCCATATACTGTATATGCTGACTTTGCAGGTAAAATCGAAAGGCATTTATATAATATCCTTCACTATGAAAATTATTGGACACAATGGCCAATTGTTTGTAAAAATGATTGATTGTAATTGATCTTTGCTTAAATTGTTAATGTAGGGCAAAGTGGTGGGATATCATAATAACACACTTCCCTGCTGATACTCACCTTCATCACTTTCCCTCACTGCTCACTTGACCTGTTACAGCCTTTGGAAGCCTAAGTAATAGAATGTGGAGGGGGAAGAATGGCTATCAAGAGAACCTGTCACTTTAATTTCAGGAAATATCACTGTTCGGAATGGCCAAGCATTCTTCATTTATTTAATATGTCCAAATAAGTAAGTATTGTTATTTATAATGGTGGTCTATTGGTTTCCTATTATGCACCTACACAACTTACAATGCGTTAGTCCCCTTATTAATATTTGTTTATAAGACTCTTGTCTGAAAACCTACTACAACAGATGGGATAGATGGAAAAAGAGAATGGTTCTAATTGGAACCATTGTGTTCCTAATGTTTCTACTAACTCCTACTGCCATACAGCACTGTGTTGTGAATGCAATTTTAGTAAAGAATGGACATTAGTTTTAATGATGGCTTATTGCTACTACAGTTTTCTTCTAGCGTTTTTTGACTTAGGTATATAAAATTTAGGCTATTTTCAGATATTTCACTTTGATAGAGGTTTGTAGGAAACATAATATTGACCTTCTTATTTTCAGTCAAAATCACTCAGAGAAAAATGGCTGATGCAAGGAGTACCAGTTGGCTCATTGGAAGAGGAAGAGGCAAGAAAGAGGCAATGTGAGGAGGATGAGCAGAAATTAAAGCTATTTGAAGAAAATGTCCAAAGGTAAGATGCAGTCTATAGTTTCCTTTAGTGTAATGCTAGTTTGTAGTTGTAACTTACAACCAATGAATGTGTGGACAAAAACCTTGCATTAGATTGTATGTAAATCCAAATTGTAAAATTGTTTAAATTGCTCAGTTATGCCATGTAAATGTAGATTGTTGCTGTTATTAAATATATAATAAATACCTGTTTATTCTTTCAGTTTCTGCTCTCTCTGAGGCCTTCCTGTGATAGGGTGAATAATGCTGTGCCAGTGTAGTCACCCTACCATGTGTGTCCCAGAGTTGGGACTACAGAACATTGTGCCTATACACAGTGTGTCTTGAAAGCCCCATGGTCATCCGCCTTATGTATCATGTATGCTTCCTGCTGAAGGCTATAGAGGGTGTATGAAATAGCCCACACGTTCCACCTTCAGCAGTGGTAACAGGTGACTTGATGCCCCGAAGCCAGCACTAATGTCACAAGCACTCATAACTCTCTGTAGCCTCAGGCAAGCCGTGGTCCTGGTGGCAGGAACATAGTGTCATGTGTCCACTAATAAAATCAGAGAAAAACGTATTTATTTATGATTTTTTTTTGTACAGAAATGAGACTCAGTGGTCTTTTAATAAAGCAATGGTATGGTCTTACTGTAGCGGGAGCTCCTCACATTTATAAACCACAACAGTGTGTTTAACAAATGTGTATTGGGCTCTGCTTGCTCCTGGAATACAAAACAAATGGAGTGCAATTAAAATGAATAAAGGGAGGACAGAGAATAAAAAGTCTGGAGGAGAGCCTGGTCAAATGACCTGTCAAAGTTGCATGACTGACCTATCCAGTCATCGAATTCTTGCAGCTGGATTAAGCAGAGATTTGTTTGACATATCACAAACTCAACACCATGGCCTGCAATGCACGAATGGGCCAAAGCTGTGAAGTAATACTGTGGACTATAGCAGAGAGTGGATGCTATAAATGGGCCCCCTTATTCTTTAGTAAATGCCTGCTGTAGAGCGTAGACTCTGACTGAATGAAAACAACAGGATCCACATTCTTCATATCCAACAGTTAATGAATATACAGTAAATGCTGCCTTACTAATGGAAATGATGACTGACAAAACATACAAACACATTTGTATCTGTCCCATCCTAAAATGAGGGATACACCTTTTGTTTAGCGGATTTGTGATGTAAGTGTTTTAAAACGACCAGAACACTATACAAAAAAAGAGACCTATATACCGACCAGACTCCTCTCCGATGCTAAGATGTCCACACTGAAACCAGCACTTCCAGGAGTGTCAATTTCCGTGGACCTCCACAGCTCTCACTGGTTCCTCCCACTGACCCCCACATCATTAATAAATCCTGTAATGGGTGGAGGTCACAGGGAGGAAACAGTGGGAGCCATGGGGGAGCCAGGAAATTGACACTGTCAGAAGCATTGGTTTTAGTGTAGACTTCAGCAGAAGATATCTCAGCTTTGGAGAGCAGTTACTTCTTTTGTATAGTGACAGTGTAAGACAATGTTGTCATGTTAGTGGAGGACACTATTGTCTGCCATCTGAGCCATAACTTACTAGGAGTATGTATACCCTTATTATGTTTTTGTGGATTTCTTCTGGGTGATCTATATCCATTCCAAAAAAGACTAACGTATTGGAAAACTTCCATCTCAATTAGACTTGGTATTTCTTTGTTTATATATGACTGTGGTAGACACATTAGATTTGGAGAAGGGACTAATATAAGTAATTTGCATACTCTGTAAAACACTGCAAAACTCTTTTTATTTGGCTCACCACACAATAACTGGCTTTGTTATATCTATATGTATTATTTGGTTTATAGAAGTTCATTATTTCTGTTCCTTTCTTTGGGGGTGGGGGGAGGTTTAAAATATCTCAAGCTTCTTTTACCTAGTCTGTGTCCATGTAAAGGAAACCCAATCATTTTTTGTCCTGTGATCACTGTCACTAGGATAGAAGTAGAAAAAAATCCATAATTTTATGGTTGCCATCAGAACAGTAAAGCGTATAACTTTCAATAGGGATATCTATTTCAGTGAGAATGATCAAAGGTTTGGTTTCCACTGAAGTTATTTTTTTACATTTCTTCCTTTTTATTGTCACAGTGGTGCAACTCTATTCCAATCGCCCTTTCTCCAGCAGCCAGCTGAAGATGTGGACCACTGCATTCTGTATTGGAGTAGTTTGTATCTTGCGAGTGGAGATGGAATTAGTGCTGGATCAATTACTGAAGATAATTGGCTCTTAGCAATACCACATTTGTTATTTGCCACGGCAATCCTTTTTTCAGTAGTTGAATCATCAGCTCTCAATACTACAACTAATAATCCTTATAAAAATAACAGTCATCATAGATTAGTAAGATGGATCTAAAAATCTCAAAGCTGAACTCTAGTTAAATAATAAAACATTATCATAAATTCAGGGATGAATCCATTCAAAATCATGAAATGTATTTTTAAAACTAATTGAAATATTCACTTGAATCTATTTTTATATCAGCTTCTTCTATTCCCCTGTTGTAGATATAATAGTTTACATATATGTATTTTTGGTGTTTATTTAGTTGCTTGACTGATACCCCCTTCCATTAGTGTTCCCCATCAGAGCGCCAACTTCCATTAGGGTTCCGTATCAGAGCGCCCCCTTATATTAGTGTTCCCCATCAAAGCACCCTAGATTAGTTGTCCCCATCAGAACACCCCCTTACATTAGTGTTCCCTATCAGAGCACACTCCTTACATTAGTGTTCCCCATCAGGGTGCCCCCTTACATTAGTGTTCTCCATCAGAGCACCCTCTTACTTTAGTTTTCCCATCCAAGTGCCCCCTTACATTAGTGGTTTCCATCAGAGTGCCCCCTTACATTAGTAACCAATGTAAGGGGGTACTCAGATGAGGACAACTAATAGTCACTTTGGCTGATGAAGGAACCTCATGGGGTTTGCCTGATGAAGGAACCTCATGCGGTTCCTAAATGTTGCTTCTCATTGTGATGCTCTGATCAATCAATCAATTGATCAATGCCAATAAAAGATGGTAATCTGAGTAACTCAAACAAACACACATACACACAACCACATAGGTTGAACTCGATGGACTGTGTCTTTTATTCAACCTTAACAACTATTTAACTATGGATCGATAAAGTGGAAACTGATGTTCTGGTGACTTCCCCTCTTTGTTCTTCGGTTCTATGCGGCTCTGTCCACAGTCACTGCAGTACCCACCCGAGGAATACACGGTTATATACTGTATTGGTCAGGAGTGTGATAGGACATGTATGTGGTTGCTAGGAATGGCAGCAGTCCTAGCAACCAATGAGTGCAGAGGAGGGAACATTGGACACCATTGGTTGTTAGGAGGCGATAGGTCCTAGCAACCAATAACTGAAGAGGAGGGGGGACCTGTGCTGGGTTATAACTGGCAGTGGATGCACCAGCCTTGGAGGTAGGAGTAAGAGACAACCTTGTTAGGTCTATAAATATGAACTGTATTCTCTGTTCGAATTTAAACTGTATGTAACAGGCAGGCAGTAGAGGGACAGATGAAAAAGAGTATCAGTTGAGAGGTAGGTAAGCTGAATAGCTCAGACGTTCAGGATGGATTGTAGAAGGGCCTATCTGTTCACAGGAGGGACCACAGAAGCCTTACTTCCACAGAGGATTAAAGTAGGGATGTAATGGGGGCACACACTAAAACTTTAACATGTCTTTGTGAGCAATTAGCAGATGAGGGAAATGTTCTAGGTTGAAAATATAGGGAGGTGATTAGTGGTTGAATGTGAGGTTTAAGTGAAATACCATAAACAAAAGGTTATTCCTTAGCAATGAGCAAGTTTAGCTGAGATTATTGGGAAGTTATCAACATATTTCAGGCAAGGAAGCAGACAGAGATGCTCTGGAAAAAACAGCTTTAGTTTAATCTATATTGTTTATGGAAAGTGAGAGGCCATTAAAGATGAGATAAGACTGTCTAGTACACAAGATACGCAAGGAAGTGTGATTAAAAGCTGAGATATAAATCAGAGTATAGTTGAAATAGTTTGCTCTGCACCAAGACATAGGTGAAGATAAATAAATGTATTTGTGTTAATCTGCAGTTATGTACGTGTGTGAGCATATGTATACTGTACATGCATGCGTTTGCATGTTTTTATGTACAGTGTGTACCTGTGTATGAATGCCTATTTATAGTTAATTGTTTGTTTGGTTATAGTAATCTGTGTAAATTAACTTGTGATAGGTGCTGGGTTCAAGCTGATTTGAACATTTCCAACAAACCTTAGGCTCAATAAAGGTGTAATTACTGTAATATTATATACTACATAGGAAAAGAAATTTGATGAATTATGTTTTCTGTCAGTGTGTTGTTGAAGGACCAAGAGGAAACATATATTTTAAATGGGATCTGTGGATTGATGAATCGGTAGAAAAAATACATTTCCGTCAAGGGAGACTAGACTGAAAATGTTAACATAAGTTTGTTTTGTTGAATTATGTCACTGTAGAATCTCATTAATCATCCCTCTGTATGTGTGTTTGTATGAGTATGTATGCAAAAGCATGTATATATGTATTAATGTATGAATATTTTCATTTAGTTTTAAAATACTAGGTCAGAGATGTCTGAGCACCACTAGCTTATACTGTCACATAGCACTGGATGGAGCATTGCCAAGCTGCAAAGTGCTATTACATTTCATATAATAGTGCTCTAGCACAATAAATAACCATTATAAACTCATCAAGTTGGTCTGCTGCTGAATGATATGTTTTACTATTAAGAAATATGATAGCATCAATTTTAATTAAGACCTTTTGGACCACATTCCTGGGTGACTAATGTATTTTTAGCATTTCCATAGCACTGACGTTGACAATTACCAATTATTATTTGTAAACTTAAAGCTGACCTGTCAGATTTACAAAGTATTTAAATTTGCAAAGATGGCAGTGCAGGTACCAGTACCTGTGTTTATTTTCAAATTACCTACACAGAGTCCGGGAGGACCCTGGAGCTTAGGTTCAGGGTTACACTATTTTAAAATTAAGGTTCTCCCTCTCATAGCTCTAAACCTTACCCTCATAATTTGATAGCCTTGGGTCACAACATCATTAGGCAGTATAGGCTCTGTTATTAAAATAATACAAATGTTTTCCCTGGAACACAGAAATTAAATTGGCAGTACTCATAGTTTACAGAGTTTATAAGACTTGATAAGTTCACTTTAAAGTAGAACATTAGTCTAGCAGGATTTCTGGGGCTTTCTCGTGTATGCTTTTTATTTATCTTTTGCTTTAAAAAAAATAACTAACTTTCATATTCTGGAAAGAAAATTAATACCAGACTGCTCCATCCGCACAGATTTAATTAATATAATTTGTTTTACAGAAAAGCACATAGATGCATCCTTATATAGCAATTTTCATTTGAAATGAACACAGTCTTGGATATGCCTATTTTTTGCTAGCCAGAAATGATCTAGTCAGCTTGTTGTATATAAGAACCAAGCTGGTGGGGTAACATCAAGAAAACCTCTGATATGTGATGTAAGATTTACTAATAGAAATATTAAATGCGCAAACTATATTATATTCATCTAGGGCCATATGAAGGATGAGGTGAGTGAGGCACTCGCCTTGGGCGCAGCTGCGAGGGGATGCAGCCAGGGTCGGCTTGGCTGTGCCCTCTTGCCCCTGTTGCCATAGTGAGCACAGGGCACCATGGCAACAGGGGTGCCAGGCAGCCAACACAGCTTAGCCTTGGGGCAGCAGAGAGTAGAAGGGCGGCACAGCCTACAGCTTCTCCTCTGATCCCTGCTGCTCTCCCCATCTGTATGGGCAGAGGCAGTGGGGATCCGAGGAGAATGGGAGCGCTGGGGGCGAAGGAGGGAGCTGTCATCCAGGATGGCTGAGCGGTGAGGAGAGAGAGAGCCATGCAACCAGGATTTGAAAGCCAGCGGCTCTCTCTCTCCTCACCGCTCGGCCATCCTGAAGTGACAGCACTCCCTACTCCGCAACCCCCCCCCCCGCTGGCTTCAGTGCTCCATTTCTCCTGTGCAGTTCTGCGCGTGGCCAGACGGCTCAGGATGGAGAGCGGGAGGATCGGTAAATATCCGTGATATTTACTGATTCTCTGTGTGCAGCACAAATACTGGAGTGATCAATGTTTGTAAACAACTGGGGGACACAGTATTATGTGTCCCCAGTTATGAATGAACAGGAAGTACTTCACATCACTTCCTATTAATTCATTAGTTTTTCAGTTGGGAGAAGCACTCAGTACAGAGTCTTCTACCCATTCAGAAACTGGTTGATAGTAAAATATTTACTATCACCAGTTTCTGAATGAATGGGAAGCCTCTGTACTGAGTGTTCTCTATTCATTTAGAACAGAGGCTGCAGAAAGAGATTGAGGACTCTGTGTTCTCAATTTCTTTTTCTATTTTTAAAGGGAAATGTTTAGACCCCTGATATTACCCCGAAGCTCCCCAACTGTAAAAGCCCCCCTCCCACACATACACACACACACACACACACACACACACACTGTATATTATTAGACATGTTTAAAGAATAAAAATTTGTTTTGGGCGAAATGAACTGAAACTAAACATTTTTTCATTATTTTTGTGAAATGAAACAAATTTTGATGATACTTTAGATTTGGCCAGCGGCGCGTTCTGGAGGTGGGGCGCATGACGTCACATGACGCCGTATGTGCGCGGCGTCGGGTGACGTCACACGCTTGTTGGGGGGCACAATTTTCTGTTCTTGCCTCGGGTGCAAAAGGAGCTAGTTACGGTCTGTATTCATCATAGTTTATAAGGTCATATAAGTTATATATCATGGCTAATAGAATGGAACCACTGGTTATGTCTAAATAAAATTTCTTAAAATTATGGGAGACTTATGACCCCTGAGGTGCTAGCTATATATATGGTAGTCTGATCAGTCTGATGCTTCAAGTTGTTAGTGTGGGCTCTCACAGGTGAGTGATATCCAGCACTCAGTTTATTGTGCCC
The DNA here is from genome assembly GCF_000935625.1 of Nanorana parkeri. Taxonomy (NCBI): domain Eukaryota; kingdom Metazoa; phylum Chordata; class Amphibia; order Anura; family Dicroglossidae; genus Nanorana; species Nanorana parkeri. The sequence continues at coordinate 1,013,510 of NW_017306451.1, read as the reverse complement.
CCTGCACTTCTATACAGCGTACAGACCTTTGTGTTGTCACTTTCAGTCTTGGCAGTCTTGACACTGGTCAGCAGGATAAATTGAGGATGAGTCCCCATAGTAGGGGTACAAACAGGAATAAAACCCTTAACTGGTTCTAACGTTTCCCCAGTCAATATATGAACAAAAGCCTTGAATACACTGTACTTTGTATGTACATCCAATGCTAAGATAAATGATGACATGGTCTTTCTTCTTTTGATATTCAAGTTAAAGAATGTTAGATACAAGAAACTGTTCCTGTGCTTACCAACTTATTGCAGGCCACTCACAACCCTAGACCATTTAGAAAATAAGCCATTTATTGGTACTCTCTGGACACACTCCTGCAGCCAGTTCTTTATCCATGCACACACCATTTCATCAATGTCCATAGATCGTAGTTTGTTTCTTTATTGTGCACTGTATCAAATGGTTTAGCATAATACATATACACTATATCCACTGGCCTTTCTCCATGTAAATTGCTATTCACTTCCTCATAGAATGTGAATAGGTTGGTCTGATAAGAATCCATGCTGTTTGTTATTTATGATACCATTACCGCAGGCAAATTCTTGAGTATAGTCCCTTACCATTGCCTCCAATAATTTGCATACTTTTGATGTTAGTACTTCTGTTAGTATTGATTTGGTGCTTTTCATTCGTCTTTAACAAAACCCTTAATTGTTTACAATTTAGGAAGCTGCTGTTTTGTATACCTATTTCTCAGTCATGTTTAATTTTAAATGCCAGCATAATCAGCAGCCTGAGGACTAGTAACCTGCAAAATAATACATTTTTGTTCTTGGGGTTGGATACCCTTTTTAAGTTATCGATGTAACAAAGATGAGAATTTTCTTACTAGTCTTTTTTTTGTTGCTCATGCTGCTGTTCAGTTCCTGGCAGCTGAAAACACTTGTGTGAAAACACTAGTTTTGTTAGATTTGGTGAGAGTGATAAGAGGTTAGAACACCTGTCAAGTTTGTATTGCTGTCTGTGTCCCTGATGGGTAGATTTATCCTCTCTATTTTCCCCAGCAACCACTGTCAATGGGAGAGAAAGTAATGGGGAATCCATAATTTTAGAGTTACTAGAGCAGGAGCAGGAAAGGTAATGAAATTATTCGAGTGGGACACAGACAACAACAACAACAAAAAAATCAGGGGTTTTAACTAGGGATGTCCCGATACTGATACTAGTATCGGTATCGGGCCCGGTACCAGGCATTTTCATGAGTACTTGTACTCGTGAAAATGCCCCGAATCTTATGGCCGATGCCGATCCTTTAAATTTTCGCTGTATCAGCAAGTACATGAGGGCAAGTACTTGTACTTGGTCTTAAAAAAGTGGTATCGGGACATCCCTAGTTTTAACCTTTCCCTGCCCTATCCAACATAAAACATTTTTGATCACTCACAGAAACAAACTCTACACACCGCAAACTTCACTGAAGAGTTTAATTTAGCACACAGGTACAGATTGCCCTGCCACGCATCCTCTTCTCTCTGACATGTTTCACCCAATAATGGGCTTAATCATAGATACCTCCCACCCCAGCCTGTAACTGGACAGTGAAAGGAGAAGCAGCACAGTGATGAGCTCATCACTCTGTCACTCTGCTTTCTCTTTCTAGCAGCATGCTTCTTGTCAGCACATAAACCGGTTCCTTTTATTGGCATGTATCTCTTACACTGTGAGCTCTGCTGTACAAGGACTGCAAGAGATTGATACCAGGCCATATTCAGATCCTTGCTTGCAAATAAAAAATACATTTAATGATGCAATACATATTACAGAGCTGTATTAAGTCAGTATAAAATTGTTGAAATGTATCTAAAATGCATGAAGTTGGAGAACGTATATATCCATTGAAGATTCAGCAATTTATAGTTAATAATTTTCTTTTATAATTACTATAACTTTAGAAACCTTGGGCCTCCAACCCTGCCTGAAAAATAAATGAGCAGTGTCTGTAGGAATCCGTCAGCAAATCTGTTCAATCAGATGCCCAGTTGTGATTACAGCACACTGTTCTCTTACTTGACCAAGTGTTTTTCTCTTCTTAAAAATGTTGCTCCTCTATTGTTGCTTACATTATTAATTTTAAAATGAAAATTGTGTATCAAGCATACATTTCTTTCTTGGAAAAAGCGAGGAGATAATTAAATGCCTGTTGGGTTCTTATTGCTAAAAACAAAAAACAAAACAAAAAAGGTTTTAGCTTTACGTACACTTTAATTCCATAAAGGTGTTTGAAAGAGATTTTCCTAATATTAAGCACTTTTACAACAAATGCAATTACAATTTAATATTAAAATGTTTTGCATACATAATAATAAAATACAATTATAAAATAAAATGTATTTTTGTTAGTTTGTATTGTTCACCCTTCCCCATCCACATTTTTTGATTGCTGGACACAAATCAAGTTTTGCATAGTAGTTGCTAAGTGCCCAGCCATTATCACAAAATAAGGAAATGGTGATAATTATTAACTACATATATAAAGTAGCCGAATGCTCCATTTGTCAGAACAGATTATTATTATTATTTGTCAGTTTTGACTTGTTCTTTCATAACCTTAATGGACATATACCATTTCCTCCTTCCAGGCCTGAGACTATAATGATATAGGTAGACAATAATTGAAGAACCAATAAATGAAAGTTACATCATTACATTCTTGAATTTTATGCCATCTGTCTTTTTTTTTTTAAGGTTAAAATGCAGATAAGTGAAGCATTGGCAAAGAGATGTTGTATATTTTAATAATTCACATACCCTGTTTTCCCGAAAATAAGACCTACCCTGATAATAAGACCTAGTACTATTTTTGAGAATTGCTAAAATATAAGACCTACCCCGAGAATAAGACCTAGTGGTGACCATTCCCAGGGCCGGTGGTGGCCTAAGGGGGAACTTGAAGAGCCGCAGGAGAGAATCAGCGGTGCCAAAGAAGCCAGCGCTAAAGGAAGCGAGGCGGCACCGGAGGGAGCAGAGCCACATAAGCCGATGCTTTCTCTATAGCGCCAGCTCCTGTCACAGGTGGACTGATACCAAATGCACTCCGTGAGTTTCGCTCATTCTGGCTAGCGATTGGTTACCAAATTGCTCTTGGAAAGGTACGGCACCCCTGATCACCCTATTCTTAACTTTGCCATTTTGGATTATTTAATTTGGATTTGTGTTAACGTTGGATTGTTGTACATTAAAAAAAAAACGAAAATAAGACCTAGTGTGTTTTTGTGAGCCAAAAAAAATATAAGACAGTGTCTTATTTTCGGGGAAACACGGTACATAAAGTTGGCTGTTTATGTTCACTTGACTCCACTGCCCATCCTCTTACTTCACATATGAGTAAATCAGGCATGTAAAGATTTTTAGTTATGCAACATAACAGTGATCTAAAAAAACAGGATTTAAAGCTGAACTGAAGACAGAACAAATCTTCGGGTAACTCCTGCTCTCCAAAGTGCTACCCTTCCATTTAGTAAGTCTCTTAGCCTATCTCCAGCCTCTTGAGTCCCTGTGCATACTGTTTATTGTAAATGAAAAGTAGTGTCAGAAGGAGTGCTGTACTTTCAATGTTTCAGCACTGACAGTGGGACAACTTTGTTTTATTCAGTGACCAGAATCACCCAGCAGGAAAGACATAGTGGTTCTCTGCTCCCGTCCCTGCCTTTCTATACACCGGCCCTACACAGCCCTTTGCACTTTGAAGTTAGCTCTATATAGATGGCTGCACAGGCACGGACAGGGAAGCCGAAAACTCCCGTTTTTGCTGCAGGATTATTCTGAACACTAAATAAAGCTGTTTTCTTACTATAAGTGCTGACACTGCCATTCATATATTATAAATTTAGAGCAAGTTTTCACAGGTGCATGGGGCCTGGAGACAGGGGAAGTAAGTTAGAGAATCTTGAAAAGGAAGAACACTGTTGTCCTGCAGCCCAGGGCTGTTAGAAGGCTATGTGGGTGGGTACAGGGGCAGTATAAAAAACTAATACATGGTCAATGTTTTTACACTGACAGAGCTATTCACTCAAAGTACTCAGTCTGCAAGTGGCAACGTAGGGTGATGGCAGATGAGAGGCAGAGAACATTATGCAGCATGACCTTTCTCTTCTACAGCCTTGCTCAGAGCTGTCAGCATTCTGAGTTGCCATGCATCAAGCAGCTTTAGACTCTAGAGCAGGGGTGGGTAACTCCAACCCGCAAGCTGTGCTTTAAATACAAATCCAAACATGCCTCTGGGAGCCATGCCTGTAACTGCCAGTCTTGCAATACCTTAAGGAATGTGTAGTCTCGCGGACATCAGGAAGCTGCTGTCCAAAAGAGGGAGACTCCCTGAACATCAGGGAGACTTGAGATCCCTGAGTTCCACAACAACTGGTGGGCTGGAGTTGCCCACCCCTGCTCTAGAGTGGAGAGATGTGTTGCTGAGTAAGAGGTATTGCTTATGTATGCAGGAATCAACGTAGACCACTTAACCCAGGCTGCTGCTGCAAAAATCCTAATAGAGATGCTGTGATGATAGGGTTTAAACTGGAATATCGTCACGAAGAAGTAACGTAAGTAAGGATATGGTGTTGGAGGGGGAGTCTTAGAACAATTCATACAATTTGCTCGGAGGTCAGCTTTAATCAACAACAATGTGTTTGAAAATGAAGAAATTCTTTATTTTATATTACAGCCAAGTAAAGTCCGGACCTAAATCCCATTGAAATGATGGTGGGGTTTAGTAAACAGTCTCTGTAATTCATGAAGGGTATCTTAGAAATCTGTCTCCTGTCCATGTAACAAATCACGCAGCTTGCCCCAGATGTATGTAACTGTCAGTAAGGTGTATATGAATCTTTGCCAGAATTGCCTTAGACAAACACCATACTTACATGTGCAACACAATTTGCTCTCCACTTTTCTTATAAATAATATGGTGGTGTAGCGTTCCCCTTTCTTGGGCAGTGATACCCAATACAGGATAGCACTAACGTTGGCTCCAAAGGGTGATCTACACTAAAAGAACTAACAGGTCTCCCTGTTTCTTCTGTAAGAAACTGACTTTTTTGGATCCACAGCACACCTCGAACTCTAGGGTCGGTTGCTATGGGTTACTGCAATTCAGTGATCTTCTTGTCTGGAGGTAATTTCACTGACTTTGCCCATCAGCATTTACCGCCCTCTTGGGTAATCGATTAATGTGATGTCCAGACTGTAGATATGATGCTGAGAACTTTATTGTAGAACTTCAGGGAGAGAGGTAGAGGGTAGGATCATCCAGGCAGATGTAGACTCCATTATATGGTTTGATTGTGGTTACTGTCCCCATGCACAGCAGGAAGAACACCTGGCGCAGCAGTACATGAAGTAGAAGTCACCAGCCATATTCATCCTTGTCATCAGTAATAACCACTGGGCCTACAACCTCAGGCTCCAGTGTAATCATACGGCTAGTCCCCAGGCTTCAGGCCTAGCCATCTCAGACAGTCCATAGCAGCCTGCCCACAGGCAGGGCCCGGGGAGGAAGAGATCTCACATGGTCCATCCAAAGTATTTTTTTCCTCCCTCAGCATGCACCACTGGCCTCCAGCCATAAGGCTCCAGTGATTGGCTGGAGAGGGATATATACTCATAACATTCCTTCATTGGTTGCTCTCCTCTGTGACAAGGATACACCCAGGAGCAGACAGATGCAAACAATGACAGATTGATTAGGGGAAACCAAATGAACCCAGACTACAAATCAGCATCAGACCGCATACAATCTGATAACACTAAATTTAATAGCACTCTTTCCTACAAGGTGCTACAGTGGTATTTCTTAATGAATTTGGAAAATATAGCACATAAGAACTACCTTAATTTGTTGCACACATCAGAAATAGCAAGAGAACTGTTGCACGGCTCTCATGAATTTAGCACAGGAATTCCTTATATGGCTATAACACCAGAAAAGTGTTGCAAATGCATTATAAATCACCTCCAATGTGTCCCAAAGATAGGCATGAACGGAAACAAGAATATGTTACCAAATCTAGGTCTAGGACTAGTGTAATGGCTAAGGATACTTGTTCTGGGGAAATATATCTGGGCACAATAGAGTAAAAAAAAAAAGGTTTGATGTTTCACAAGAAATCAAAGAAATCAAAGAAGAGAAAGTGTGGTTACAGCTTCCATGCACCGCAGGTCAAGCACCTGTCACAGCATTACTTGAGGTAGAAGTTACTGACCCTTGTCTTTAGCAGTAGCAACCACTGGACCTGCTGCCACCAGGCTCCAGGTGATTCCCGCAGGCAGGACCCACCTTGAGTATTTATCTCCTCCCCCATCATGCACCACTGGCCATCATTCAATAGTAATTGGCTGGGGAGGGATATCTACTCCTAGCAATCCCATTGGCTGCTCTGTTCTATCACCAGCGTACACCTTGCAGTACTTCTGGCAGCAGACAGATGGCAATGATAGATTGTTTAGGGGAAAACCACATGAACCAAACTACAAATTAGTATCAGACCACATACAATCTGATACACACTAACAGGGTTATTCACAAAAGGGTGAAGAGTTTGGAGAAGGCAGGAGAAGTGAACAATCTAGGACAACATAGCTGAGCTGGAAAGTGAGCTTAAGTGGAGAATTTGTCCAAATCAGCTATGTTGTCTTAGATTGTTCACTTCTCCTGCCTTCTCCAAACTCTTCGCCCTATTGTGAATAACCCTGTAAATGTAATAGCACCCTTTCCACCAGGGAGCTACAGTACATGTAATACCACAAAATTCACAGTTCAGCAAGACATATTTCAGTAGAATGGCTTTCAAATGATGACTTCAATGGATGGAGTCATTTAAGGAGGATAAAAAACCCAGCAGTTTTCCGTGTTCTGGTAGGTCTTCTGTTGTGCTTTCTAAAGTCAGGGTCAGAGGCGGCTCTTTAATTAGGCAAATTAGGCGATCGCCTTAGGCCTTGCGGCCGCCTAATTTGCCCTGCCGTCACATTACCTCACAGCCAGGTAACGACATGAGCTCTTAGCCCTGTCGCTGTCAAACGGAGACTCTCCGTTTGACAGTGACAGGGCTGAGAGCTTATCTGTTTCCTCGGTCCGTCCATTCGGCCAGTGGTCCTCTGTAACTCCGCCCACCAGCCACTGGGAAGCCATCTCACCCCTCCCATCCACCGTGCGAGGATCCAAATCTGGCTGGGAGGGCGGAGTTGAATCTGGCTGGGAGGGTGGAGTTAAATCTAGCTGGGAGGGTGGATCGTCAGGGGCAGATGGACGGAGACGTAGTCAGCAACGGCTCGTCCTGCGCGCTCCCGCCCGTGAGACGCTCCCACCCGCGAGACGCTCCCTGCACAGTCCTGGTGAGAGGCAGCCTTCACAGGCTACAGCAATGGTGAGAGCCCTGTGACCCTGGAGAGTCCTGTGGAGACCCTAGGTAGCCCCGGTTTAACCAGGGCTCTGTGGGGTCTCACCAGCTGTCTGTGGGGTCTAACAAGGCTGGCTAGACCCCACAGAGCCCTGGTGAGACCCCACAGAGCCCTGCTACCCGGGTGAGACCCCCTCAGAGCCCTGGTGAGACCCCACAGAGCCCTGGTACCAGGGCTCTGAGGGGTCTAATCAGGCTGGCGAGACCCGACAAAGCCATGGTGGGAGCCCTGGGGAGACCCTACGGAGCCATGGTGCTGGTGAGACCCCACATCACCCTGGTGAGACCAGGGCTCTGTGGGGTCTCACCAGGGCTCTGTGGGTCTAACAAGGCTGGTTAGACCCCACAGCGCCCTGGTGAGACCTCACAGAGTCCTGCTACCCTGGTGTGGCCCCCTCAAAGCCCTGGTGAGACCCGACAGAGCCCTGGTAAAAAAGTTCTTTCGGTAAATATGCCCCAGTGTGTTTGCACAGCTGAGCATAAGACATTGATCAGCTTTGATGTGATTGATAGACACAACCACCTGCATGGTGCTTTTTTCCACTGAGCATCTTTGCGTTGTATGAATCTCTGTTTAGGTATCTATTGTGTGAATCCCACTAACAAATATCAAAAGAAATGTCATGAAGTTCTTTACAATAAGAATCATCAATATTTAAATTCTCTGATGTGATAGCCCTTAGCACTAGGATTCACCCCACTTGGAATATTGTTGATGTACAGTACAATCAGATGCATATTGGATAACATTTTCAGGAATTTACTGGTACAGTATAAGCAATACTATTTAACTAGGCCAGTGTCCCTTATGTAAAGCTACACTGGAGAAAAAACTCAGGAAAACACACAGATAAAATATTGGGAGGAATTTATCAAAACCGGAGCAATCAGAATATGGGGCAGATGTGCATGTCAACCAATCAGCTTCTCTTTTATTTTCAAATCTTAACTGAACAAACTGAAGATAGAAGCTGATTGGTTACTATAGGCAAATGCTTCAGATTCTGCAATAAATTCCCCTGTAATGTGTAGCTGACAGAATTCTTCAAAAAGCATGATAGATCACCTTGCCATGTCTATACTGGATAGTGCAAACCCATAAACTGATACCACTATAGCAGCCAGCCATTACAGTTCTTTGCCTTAAGCTGGCCTTACCAGTAAATAGCATAGATGGAGGAATCTCCCGCTGCGTCTGTTGCTGCTGTCAGAACTGGCTGCAGTCACTGTTTGGCTGAAGGTGTTCGTCCTGGCTTC
>NW_017306451.1:997586-1004708 GCF_000935625.1 Nanorana parkeri | reverse complement strand
TCAGGGGGGTATTGTATATGCACAACATGCCAGGTTGTGCATAGATTCGTCCAGAATACATTAATTGATGTGCATGACTTATTACCAGATTTATTATCTTGTATTATCTGGTAAATCTGATTTTAATTAAATTAAAACATTAGAATGCCAGTGCATATTGTTGTCCTGCATCTAAGATTGGGAGTACTGATTCACTATATATCAAGTGAGAAATATGACAAACTAATTATTATTATATAGTGAGAATGTATTGGGTTACAGCTATTTATCATTTTTATTGTGCGGTTAAGCAAAAACTCCACACTTGACCACTAGGTGTCCTGCAATGCTAAAATTACATTTCTTCTATTCTTTCCAGTAAATGACATAGGTTGTGGCATATTTTTTACTTATCTCCTTTAACGGTTTAATAGCAGGAAGTTAACCTCCTTTTGACAAATGTCACATTTTTTAATTGCTGTATTTCAAATAAAGAAAATCGTAAGGAAGATGGTAGCCTTGTGCTGCCAAGTGGTCGGCGTCATTTGTTTCCTAGGTTTTTGGTAGATTTAGTATAAGAAAAAAAAATAAGAGTGCTTTTTTTTATTGTCTAGTATGGTCATTTTATATCTTCTTGGTTCACATTATGAAAGCTTAACTCTAGATAAGAAGCTAAATACAGTGGTACCTCAGTTCATGAACGATTCTGGTCGCGAACCGAAATGGCCGTGAACAGAATCAAATTTTACCATAGGGTTCAATGTAAATAAGGTTAATCCGTTCTGACCCCTATGAACGTGGTCGCGAACCGATTTTGGTCGCGAACAGAATCAAATTTTCCCTTAGGGTTTAATGTAAATGAGGTTAATCCGTTCTGAACCATATGTAAAAAAAAAAATGTAACCACAAAAATATGAAACAGAGCACAGTACAGTACAGTATTAAGAGAGTGAACACTAACCTTTCTTGGGGCGACTTCTGGCATGGAGGACAGAAAGGTGGGTGTGGAGTAGGTTATTGTTTGGAGGGAGAGTCCCCCTCCATAAGGACATCGGGGAGATCTCCTTCAGGGGTTTCCTCTCTTGTCTCTTAGCTGCAGGGTCAATTTTGGCGAAAAATCTGTCGAATGTCACTTGTTTTATCCTGCGCTGCAGAACCCTCTGGAAATGAGAGACCATGTTCATCAGATTCAAGACTCTGCACGTTCTTGTCACCTTCATTACCGCTTTGCATGTTCTTGGCACCTTCATGAACGCTCTGCACGTTCTTGTCACCTTCATGAACGCTCTGCACGTTCTTGTCACCTTCATGAACGCTCTGCACGTTCTTGCCACCTTCATGAACGCTCTGCACGTTCTTGTCACATTCATTACCGCTCTGCACGTTCTTGTCACCTTCATTACCGTTCTGTACGCTCTTTTTCCCACCATGCTTGCTCTGCACTTTCTTGGGAGCCATGCTGGATTTAATACATTAATACTGTACAGTAAAAACTTCACAGTAAGTGTGCACAGCTCTGTATGCGACCGCGATCCCGAGTACAAGAAGCCACGACCACGTGTCAGATCGCGGAAGATGGCCGCGATCGGGTTCGTCACCCGATGCAGAGTTCGTGAACTGAGGCAAAATTTTTACGAACTTCCTGTTCGCGAACCGTATTGTTTGCGAACATAAAAATTTGTGAACCGAGGTACCACTGCACACAGCTAAGCAACCTATATAGGAACTGTTTTATCTGTCAAACATTTGTAATACCCCTACCAGACAGCACATTCAGGTTCTTGAACCCTAATGTAGCAGCAGCAGCAGCAGCAGCAGCAGCAGCATATCTCTGTTAAAAAACACTTACCATCCTATTAACTAACACTGATAAGGCCGTTCCGCAGCTCATTCTGCTCTTTCCTACTGTCAGCATGTCAACACCTGTGCATGCAGCAGATCCTGATTGGCTCCTGTTGCTGCCTCTCCATCTACGAGTGTGAGTGCTGCTGTGCAGGAAATACAGGAGGGGGAAGAAGCTTGCGGGAGGGAGAAATAAGGTAAATATTCTAATTAAAAGTAGTATTAAAGGCTCAATTTTTTTTCAATAATCAATACAGATCAAACAATTATATGTTCTCCATCAAAGTATTTACATTTACATTTTTACATTTTTGTCCAAGTACTTTCAGTCATCATGTGTCTAAACAGCTGGTTCCAACTTTCTCTTCTTAGCTTCCCTGAACTTCCTGTCCAGTACAAGGGACAGAGCAATCTACAGAAGCTGCTCATCTACTAGCTTGGAGGAGAGAAGAGTAGGGAGTGGTAACCTAGGGAGTTCCTTGCCTTGCTGTGTCTGAGTGTTTGTGGAAACACACACAGCCTGCTAGCACACAAAAGTGTGGCTCCATAGGACCCTGCAAGAGAAAGGAGTCACCCTAAAACTGGATACACACACACAGCTTACTAGCATACACAAGAGTGGCTCCATAGGACCCTCAAGAGAAAGACGCCACTCTAAAACAGGATACACTTACTAGCACACACAAGGGTGGCTCCATAGGACCCTGCAAGGGAAAGGAGCCATCCTAAAACAGGATATCAGGGCTATTGTTTAGAGGACCAGATGATTATATAGGAAGCTAAAACTTTTAAACTTCAAGGAGCAGCATCCATTGTAAGTGATTTCATCAGCATTTGAAAAAAAACTTAAAAACCTTTTGACTATAATATCACTTTAACCCTCTGCTAGACTAAACAGGAGTTTAACCCTTGCTGTCTGGGATGAGGGGTTTGTGGGATACTAGTAAAGTTTTATTGTTGACTGGAGAAAGAGGACGAGAGAGGCTAGAGGGACCAGTCTAGCAGCTGTGCCGGTACCGAGGTTTGGGTGAGTCTGGGATGGGAATTATGGGACTTTTTTTATTAATCCTTGCAGTGTGGCTACCCCTGCACTGCATTTAGCTCATACAGTGCAGGGGTAGCCACACAGCAAGGGTTAATAAAACATTCCCCAGAGTTCTTCTTTAAGCAAGTGCTGTGAACTAAGTGTCACAAGCTAAATCCCAAAATGTAATAAAATATTATGGTTACACAATCCTAGAGATTATTATTTGACTTTTTTTTGCAGGTCCATACTGTACTTTTGTATATCATGTTTGAAAACATGTTAAGTGTTGCGTTGTCTGTGTGTTGAAAGCCCTGAAAGCTTGCTCCAGATGTCTGATAGAGTTGCAGACTGATAATGGCTAATAACGGTTCTTTTTCTTTTGGCAAATGACAAGTAAAACAGGAAGCATGAGAATGACTCTTCCTACATTCATTTCTCTTGTTGAGAAACAAGTGAAACATCTGAAGGCCGTTCCCACATAAAATCCGACGACATTCCAGTTTTCCATGAAGCAAACAAGGGTTTGTCACCATGTCCTTTTATAGTGTGCCGTCTCTGCAGCAAACCCCACCACCTGCTGTAGTATCATTCCTGCTCTCTACAGAGATGTTGGAAACATGCAGAGGGCTTTGTCTCCACAAATACATACAGTGTGTAAGCCACATGAAGACCAAATCATTTCAGCTGCTTAATAAACAGTTTGGAATGTTCAGTTCCTCATTTTCTGTTCTTTACACAGACTTTGAATCTTGTGGTCACAGCAGCTGTAACCAGATTTTATTTCAGCAGGTTTGTAGCTGGTAATATACTATGTAACAAGACCACCTACAAAGGTCCGCTCAAACCATATGTACATTTCACTTAAAAGCAGGTTTGGGGTTAACAACTTTGTAATCATTGCGTTATTAGGACTCATTTCTGTGGTATCTTTAGCCCAACAGCATGTTGGAAGCATTATCTGACTTTCATTTAGAAGGCATGCACCATATTTTACTTATTAATGCCCTTAAGAGAACCTGTCACTTTCCCTATTCAGGGACAGGATCTCTTGGCCGGCATTCCACCCATCCACTGATGCTTTGCCATGCTCCTTTGCTGCCAGGCTACAGTGCTTGGACCTGAGTGGTCAATTTTCTGGTACCAATACTTCTATGTAGTGGAAGAGAAGAATATTGAAGTATATGTGTAGTCATACAATTCAATATATATGATGAGAATCAAATATCAGTTTAAATTTGTAAATAATAGTTTATTCTTCTAAAAAAGGCCTGTATTTTTAATGCCGTGTTCACACGTGTGGCAGATCCGCGGTGGACGACTTTACAGAGGGTGGTAGAGCAATGGCTTCCAGACAATCCGGAGGTGATGCTGCCACCTTCTGAATGTCTGCTTTTCTATCCCAATGGGGATTTTACATTGAACTGCTGTGCCATAACAACAAACCAAGCGTTTGGTACGTGGTTGCGGCACGGTTGTGGTGCATTTCGATTTACATGAAATAGTTACTTTTGGCAGGCAGCAATGTCTTGCGGAAAGTGGCATTCTGTCTAATTTTTGCTTTATCACAGCAATATGTCCAACACTGTCCGGCTTCAATGCTAGCTGTACAGCAGGTGTCCGGGGAGTGGTAAAAACGCGGACCAACCTCGTGTTTTTACTGCCCATCACCTGCAAGTGTGAATGAGGCCTAAGTGTTATTCAGCGGTTTTGTGACCATGCAGCCATACTTCCCAGCCCTCTTCCTAAGTGTGCAGGAGCTGATTGTTTGCTATAAGCTGTCAGAAACAAATGTTTTATATTAAAAAAAGGCCCAAGTAGCAGTCAGTCACCTTCTAATCTGTGAATGGCATGACTAACAAGAAGTCGGTAATACTATAAAACACAGGTTTCCTAGTGATCCCAATTACTGGTAAAAAAAAAAAAAAACAGTTTTATTTATTCCTACTTTCTTTAGCAGTAATACTTTGTAACAGTCTACCCTTGGGAAATGAAGAGTACATATAAGCTTGCACATATGCTTGCTCATGTGTGCTCTTTTTTCATTGCTATGTACAAAAGTAAATAGATAAGGGCAAGCGTGCATGTCACTTTGTATTAGAGCACACTCAGAAGCATAGCAGAAGCATTTTAAATGCGTCTTGTATAGAGGATGTTCCACTTGGAAACTGATTTCTAGAGGTAGCAGGATTTTATTTTCATATAGCACACTTTTCATACATAATCCATTAAGGGACATATCTATCAAGCAGAGCTAATCATGAGCATTTGGACACCCATCAAATGTCTTACCATAGTTATTAAGTGCATTAACTGGCCGAATGAACCCACACCCTCTCTGGGTCTATGTGACTTAAAATCTATTTTATTTATAATATGGCAAATACAGCAGCTTCTTGCGCTTGTCGGTTTGCTGTTTTTAGATTTCGGGTCACTTTTTTTTTTTTCAATGATTCACTATCAAGTTCTGTGGTAGACCTTCAGCATTTGATCCCATAAGCTCCTTACCACTCCCATTCTTTTAGTCCAAAATGCTGTATGCAAATTTAAACATTGAATTTACACTTGATGCTGGTGGCAGAAGTGTGGTAAGATATTATCAGTATAAATCTCTGAACAGATATCTGTAAAAAATAAGTCAAGGCAACTGGATTTGCTGTATTTTTCTTGAAGACGTTTCACTGGTCATCTAACTAGCTTTATTAATTCAGAATTACTTCTACAAACATCCTCAGGGAATTTGTATAAGTCATTCTGAATTGAGAAAGCTGGTTGGATGACCAGTGAAACTTCTTCAAGAAAAATACAGCAAGTCCAGTTGCCTTGAGTTAATTTTTACACATATACCATGACCTGGATGAATGAGAACCTTCACAGACATATCTCTGAACAGAGATTAGATCCAGGCATAAATAAGTGTACTTTGGATAAATATGCCCCTAATTGACTTACCGTATATACTCGAGTATAAGCCGTCCCGAATATAAGCCGAGGTACCTAATTTTAGCCAAAAAAACTGGGAAAAAGTATTGACCCGAATATAAGCCGAGGGTGGGAAATGAGGCAGCTACTGGTAGATAGATACCATTAAAATACATTAATATTTATTTAAAAGAAAAATAACCTAGCTCTGTAAGTGGAAAAGGGGGTACAGGGCTACATATCATGTACTACGGATCATTTAACCCATTCATATTAGCAGAGGATAATTGTAAATCTATTGTTCAGTGCACTCTATATGTAGTATATAGTACATGTACATATAGAGTGCCTGCAACAATACATTTACAATGATCCTCTGCTAACATGAATGGGTTAAATGATCCATAGTACAGGGCTACATACAGATCATTTAATACATTCATGTTAGTATAATTGTAAATGTATTGTCTGCACTGTATTAGCAGTATATACTCTATATAGAGTATATACTGCTAATACAGTGCAGACAATACATATATAATTGCTTAATTAATCTCTCTCTCTACCCCCCTTCCCTCCCCTCACTCACCGTGTGCCGGTGATCGGATCATCACATCACGGAGAGAGCAGGGACGAGTCAGCGGCGCGCTGATCAGACGAGAGGAGCTCCAGGTGGGGTCCTAATTTAGCTGGCTCAGAGGTGCCTGCCCGCTAAATTACAACCCCACCTGGAGCTCCTCTCGCCTGATCAGCGCGCCGCTGACTCATCCCTGCTCCCCTGCCTGACTGGCCGCTGCGGGGGGTTTTTTCTTCTTCTTACTTACCTCGCCGAGCGTCGCTGCTGCTGCGGTGTGCGGCGCTCCGAGCGGGGTCATCTGGCAGTCTCCGGCCACCTAAATTAGGACCCGGAGACTGCCAGATGACCCCGCTCGGAGCGCCGCCCACCGGAGCAGCAGTGACGCGACGCTCGGCGAGGTAAGTAAGAAGACGCGCTGGCGCTGACTCGAGTATAAGCCGAGGGGGGCACTTTTCACCCCAAAAAATGGGCTGAAAATCTCGGCTTATACTCGAGTATATACGGTATTCTGTAGGACAAGACAAAGAGTAGTGAGGATGATGTTCTTCAACACTACCGCATAGGAAAATCTCGTGCAAGTTCCAAGTTGGTCTGGGTTGAAGCTTATAGAGGGCTAAGGACCCAAACCTTGTCTCCGCATTATGTAACTCAGACCTGGTAATTTGATCATCATAGCCGGAAGTACTCGGCTATGAAGCATTGGGCTTTCACAGTCTAACAGTCTCTTTGAGGAGAATGGAGAAGATTGTGGAAAAGATAAGTATTAAGAGTAGTGGGG
>NW_017306451.1:994607-996842 GCF_000935625.1 Nanorana parkeri | reverse complement strand
GACTGATACAATTTTTTAAAGACCGAATACGAGTACCGATACCTTTCCTCACCGATGCCAATCACCAATACTTTTTTTTAGTGCCATGTGACAGTCTTACTAAAACAATACAGACTAATGATTTTAGGACAGCAGTAGACCGTCAGGGCCTGGTCGCAGATGCGATCGCTGCAACCCAGGTAGTTCTGCCACTGACTCCAAACTGTAGAGGGACGACAAATCCCAGCAATACATTATACAGCAATGTCAAATACCACCAGCTATATAGGACTACAAATCTCAGCAATGCATTATACAGCAATGCAGAATATCACCAGCTACAGAGGACTGCAAATCCCAGCAATACATTATGCATCAAAACAGAATAATACCATCAGCTGTAGAGGACTACAAATCCCAGCAATACATTGTACAGCAATGAATACTATGAAGCTACATACTCTGTGTTGGTTGTGGGCTGTGTGTGGTGTCTCACTAAGGCTGTGCGGTCTCACCAGGGATGTGCGGTCTCACCTGGGCTGTGAGAGACTTCTTACCAGGGCTGCATGAGACGCCTCACCAGAGCTGTATGTGGGGTCTCACCAGGGCTGTGTGGCATCTTACCAGGGCTGTGTGCAGGGTCTCACCCGGGCTGTGTGCGGTGTCTTACCAAAGCTTTGTACAGTTTCACTAGAGCTGTGTGCGGGGTCTAACCAGGGCTGTGTGCGGGGTCTCACCAGGGCTGTGTGCACCGTCTCACCAGGGCTGTGTGCACCGTCTCACCAGGGCTGTGCGGTTTCACCAGGGCTGTGTGCAGTCTCACAAGGGCTGTGTGTGGTCTCACCAGGGCTGTGTCCAGCATCTCAGGAGATTGTGTGGGGTGTCACAGGTGCGGACAGGGGGAAGTGCGGCCAAAGCCGTGAAGAGGCGCTGCGAGATCCCCAGCAAAAGTGGGACCTTCCAGCAGCCGAATTTATTTAAAAATTTGAAGCACTGGTGTTTTGTATAGGGGCATTTTCATGAGTACTTGTGAAAATGCCCAGTATCGGCACCGATACCAATACTGGTATTGGTATCAGTGCATCCCTAATATAAATACATATATACTGTACAGTGACTGAGACACATGTGATGGGGTTCATGGGTCAGCTGTATTTGGGGTTTTAAAATTAAAACCAGTGCATAAGGCATGCAGGGCCCAGCAGTGAATCTTAGGGTCTAATCACACTATTGCATTGCAGTTATGTATGGCATCGCATGTTATATGTGTTGGTGCGATGCGGTATCATTTATTCTAAACGACACCCCACTGCACCTTACCAACAGACGCGTATTAGGCCAACAGGTGGCATTGCACAAACGTACTGTGTGTACGCTGCCAGAAATGGTAGATGCACCTGAATGAGTTGTTTTAACACAATGCATTTATTTAGCCTTTGTGACCTCTCCTTATTCAAGTACAGTAATATATGCTTCTATATTATTATTATTATCATTATATTATTAGGATTAATTTTACATAAATAGAGAGTCTTTTCAAACCTGAAATTTCACTTGTTTTCAAATCCTGTTAAAGTACTTACAGTTTCTTGGCAGAAATCAGTGCAGATGAAAAGTCCACAGATGGAGTGCCCATCATTTGACAATGTAGCCACACACTGGTGAATTTTACATTTAACAATAACAGGAAACAAGTGAGGGTGGATACTAGAAAGCCAACACATCACATAGCGCAAAGGTTTCCTGATCAGCCTCAATTTCCCAGACACTCTTAAGCTAACCTTGAATCTGTCCCAAAGGAGTGATGCATCCCTCGTACTTTACTCTGACATTCACTGCTTTAACCTTTCTGTATTTTCTCCTATTCCTTCCTAATGATGACAGAGTAGATAACATCAAGCTGTGCGCAATATTTGGGAGAGAATAATCCATTCTTTGTGACTCCCAGCAACAGGTCACATTTTGCTGTGGTTAATCTGACATTAAGAAACGGTTTAAAGTAAAGAGCTTTGATTGCTTTGGACTCTGGGCTTAGTTACGCGCCGGACTCTGGGCTTAGTTGCGTGCCAGACCCTGGGCTTAGTTGCGTGCCGAATTCTGGGCTTAGTTGCACGCCGGACTCTGGGCTTAGTTACGCGCCGGACTCTGGGCTTAGTTGCGTGCCAGACCCTGGGCTTAGTTGCGCGCCGAATTCTGGGCTTAGTTGCGCGCCGGACTCTGGGCTTAGTTGCGCGCCGGACTCTGGGCTTAGTTGCG
>NW_017306451.1:989663-994136 GCF_000935625.1 Nanorana parkeri | reverse complement strand
CCCCCCCCCCGCCCCGCCGCCACGCTGAGCCAGTGACACTGATACATTTATATAGCTCTGATATATAACTCAATGCTGTACAGAGAACACTGAGCCAGTCACATCACAGTCTCTGTACAGAGGAGCTTACACTCTAATGCAGAATGGCACCGCTTGTAGGGGGACTACAAATCCCAGCAATACATTTATACAGCAATGCACAACAGTATATGAATTGGACTCTGGGCTTAGTTACGCGCCGGACTCTGGGCTTAGTTGCGTGCCAGACCCTGGGCTTAGTTGCGTGCCAGACCCTGGGCTTAGTTGCGCGCCGAATTCTGGGCTTAGTTGCGCGCCGGACTCTGGGCTTAGTTGCGCGCCGGACTCTGGGCTTAGTTGCGTGCCAGACTCTGGGCTTAGTTGCGTGCCGGACACTGGGCTTAGTTGCACGCCGGACTCTGGGCTAAGTTGCCCGCCGGACTCTGGGCTAAGTTGCGCGCCGGAGACAGGACCCACCTGAGACCCCACACAGCCCACCTGAAAGTGACCCTGCAGAGCACACCATACATGCTGCACAGCCCATCTGAGACTCTCTATGGCGGGCTCTGCAGGGGTCCCAGGTGGGCTGGTTGGGGCTGCATCTCCGTCCCAGCTCCTCTAACCTGCTCCTGCTGCTGGTGCCTGGCCTCCTCTGACGCCGGAATGGCCAGAAATGACGTGATCCCCGCTACCTCTGGCCACTCGTCTGCGTCGCTGTCAGACTAGGATAGTGATGGCGAATGTTTTTGAACCCGAGTGCCCAAACTACGACGCAAAATCAATGTATTTATCTCAAAGTGCCAACACTGAAAATAACTTTAGTATTGCGTTGCAGTTCGGGCGCTCGGGTTTAAAAAATGTTCAGCATCATCACCGCCTCAAAATAGAGAAACACACATATTTAAATATTTATACACTCATTAACCACTTGCTGCCCGGAGCAATTTCTTACATTTGCACACACATGATAAAACCGGATTATTTGGGTAGAAAACAGCTTCGGACCCCCAAACAATTATGTATTTTCTGAAAGCAGAGGCCTTGTAGAATAAAAAGATACTGCAATTTTTTATGTCGCACGGTATTTGCGCAAATGTTTATCAAACCAGTATTTTTAGGATAAAATACACTAAAATGAAATTTAGTGCACAGAAACAGAATATAATGGCTAATTTTTTGGTACAATATAAAAGACGGGGTCACGCCGGGCAAATAGATACTAAACATGTCAGGAATCCATAAAACCACCAAAAACTACAATAGCCATAATTTTCCATAAGAGACGCTTGAAATGCTTTTACGGCTCATCAGTTTAGTGCTATCAGTGATTGATGGGCCTAGAACTATTGCTCACTCCGTCGCTCGCGACGATACATAACATGTGTGGCGTAATTTTTTTTTTTGCATGTAGGCGCATCCGACGCGTGTTTGTGTTGTATGTGCGTGCACGTGGGGAAAGGGGAAACTTAAAAAAATATTTGTTTGCATTTTACATTTTTTTTATGTTACTTTAATTTTTAGCTTTTTTTTACACTTAGCTTTATTGCTATCACGTAGCGGGCTAAAAAGCCCCTTATTTAATAGCACATATAATGTGACAGGTCCTCTTCATGGAGACATCAGGGGTTTTTCATACCTCTAATGTCACCTAGGGACCCCAAAGAAGCTGATGAAGCAGAGATCTGCATCACCAGCTACTTCTTCTGGCTCTAAGGGGTTGTCCACACCACTTGCAGTGCGTCCCGGCCCGATTACGGCCTGAACGCACTGTATCACATTGCTGCCGGCTCAATTTTTGCCGGGTAGGAGGGGGAGTGGCGGGCCATTGAAGTGAATGGCGCCATAGCCACGCCCTCCGGCCACAATGCGATCGCCCGCATGGGATCGCAGGGCACATTTTGCCTGCGTCCTGATGCGGTCAAAATAGTGCTTACAGCATTTTGACCGCACCGGAACGCACTGCAGGCAGAATGTGCCCTGCGATCCTGTGGGGGCGATCACATTGCGGCCGGAGGGCATGGCTACAGTGCCATTAGCTTAAATGGCCTGCCACGCCCCCTCCTGCCCGGCACAAAAGTGAGCCGGCTGCAATGCAATGCAGTGCGTTCCGGCCAGAACGCACTGTAAGTGGTCTGAACAGGCCCTAAGAGCCAGAGACTGTGTACAGTGACACCGGAAGTGATGTAATGCACATCACTTCCGGGTCCAGTGATCGGAGGAGAGATCCACAGCTAGAAGCCACGGTTCTCTCCTCCGATCTGTCAGGGGAGAACCTCCACGTGCGGCCTGGGCTCACACGAGGGACAGATGAGCCCAGGAAACTGACGGCGGCACCGGCGGCCGTGGAGGAGGGGGGCACAGCTCCGCACCATACAAGCGATTCAGCGTCTGTACAGACGCTGGATCGCTTGTATTTAAACAGCAATTGTCAGCTGTTTAACACGGTACAAGAACATGTTTTCAGGAGCAGCCATGTTCTTGGTATAACCACTTCCAGCGGATGACGCACAATTACGTGAACCCGCGGGAAGTGGTTAAAAAAAAAACAAAAAACACACGTAATGAAACACACACATATCACACACACTCATTAAAAACACACACACATAGCTTCATTAAAAAAAAAAAATCACACACATCATTAAAACACACACAATAAAACACACACACATTAACAATTAAAATAGTTATTTAAAAAACGTCCCCCTCTCCTGCTTACCTGTTTTGCAGGAAGGGGGGGCTGCATCCCTGGGTCCAGTGGAGAATCAGTGTGATCTGCACTCCGGCTGATGCAGACCATACTAATCGATCCCTGACAGCAGAGACACCATGAGGGAGCGATCAGTATGATCTGCATCAGCAAGAGACGACCAGGGAATGATTTTCATTCAATATATTGCCTGTTAAATGAGATGTGGGCGTTTGCTAGGTTTAAAGATGGCCGCCGCTACTCGCAGCGGCCATCTTTAAAAACTAATGTACAGTGGAGAGACCCCCTGGGGACACCGGAGGAGGCATCTCAGGTGAGGCTCTGGAGCGTGCGGGCCCCCGGCCTCCTCCGGTGCTGCGGGGAGCCCGGCCACATCCTGACCTGTCACTTGTACTGCCGATACCCATGTAAGGTGCCCGGGCCCCTAATGCTGGCCGGGCCCCTTACATCAATATCGGCCATACCCCACTGACGGTGGCCCTGTTTACAACTAACAAAAATTATCTTAAAGCATGAAGTCGTTTAGTGCTTTTTTTCCCCCAGCTGAATCATATTCAGAGCTACAGTGAATCATGCTTTCACCAGGGCATTCCTTTTGCTCCAGAGGATTTTCATTTTCAGACTGCTGTGTCACTACACTGTTAAGAACACAGTATGCAGATATCTAATGCGACATTGCTGCTCTGAATCATTGACCTCATGTTAAGGGAACATTGGCAATCTATCCAAAAATGGTGCTTTGAATATAAAGTGATTTAGGCCACATTATTAAAGCTGAACTCCGATATTAGGAGATGCGACAGAACTACGCAAACTGTACACTGCCGCAGGCCCTAAAACATTCCAACAATTGCTCCTTCAAATTGCCAGCCACCAAGCTGTTTCGCTACCTCCAAGTCAAGCATTTCATATCCGCACAAGTACCAAACTTCCCTTCAGGTTCAATGCTCACCTCGTTTGAGCGGACCTATTCGATTGACCCCTTCGCACCAGGGCTAATCTCCCAAATCTATGCCCAGATGCTGTCGGGAGCAGCTTCTCCTGGCCACAAGTATATGTTGGCCTGGGAGCGGGACCTTGGAGGCCCAATAGAAGAAGATGACTGGAACACCATCTGGGAGGTGACCAAGTCTAGCTCTCAGAGTATGCAGGCGCTGGAAACTAACTACAAGCTCCTCTATAGGTGGTACCTGGTACCTAGTAGGCTCAGGTCGTTTATCCCAGGCCACACTGGCTAATGCTTCCGGGGCTGCGGAGAGGTGGGTTCCTATATCCATGTCTGGTGGCACTGCCCCCTGGTGCAGACCTTTTGGGCTAGGGTCTTTGCCTTCCTGTCAAGAATCATGGCTCTCACACTGGCTCCAGACCCAAAAGTCGCTCTACTTAACCTGCCCCCTGAGGGAGTTACACCCAAACAACATAAATTCCTACTCCAGGGCCTCACAGCGGCTAAGCAGATAGTGGTGAAGTCGTGGCAGTCTGCCTCGGTGCCTTTCGCGGAGTTGGAGCGCAGGCTCCAGTGGTTTTTTACTAATGAGCGCCTCGCAGCACGGCTGACCGACAAGGTCCCTCGCTTTGAGGTGATCTGGAACCCCTGGATCCAGCACTTACAGTAACACTCATTCGATACCGAACTGCTAGCACTCTGAACTTAAGGCTGGGAAGCCCAACTGCATACCACCACTAGGGGTTTGAAATTCTCCCAGATCGCCCTCACTCCCGCCAATGCTGTTTGCTGAACCCTC
>NW_017306451.1:988656-989582 GCF_000935625.1 Nanorana parkeri | reverse complement strand
CTTACCCCCCACCGCTCTCCCCCCCCCGATCCCTTCCTTTCCCGGAAATGTGACGAGGTCAGTGTATGGGAAGTACTCGACCCCCAACAATCGCAACCACTCACCTCTGTTTAAACCAGAATACATGATATTTACTGACTGTACTAGATAAATAGTTTGAAATTAT
Source organism: Nanorana parkeri (assembly GCF_000935625.1). Classification (NCBI taxonomy): domain Eukaryota; kingdom Metazoa; phylum Chordata; class Amphibia; order Anura; family Dicroglossidae; genus Nanorana; species Nanorana parkeri. Next base: position 989,416 of record NW_017306451.1, on the reverse strand, counting down.
TTACTGGCTATGGATAGTCTTACAATCTCTGTGTGGTGCCCCTCAGGCACTAATACCAATGCAGTAGAAGAAGGCTTCTTATCGTTGCAGCCCTGTTTTTGTCTGTGAATGCATGCTTCTGTTCTACTTGTATGTTACAGTATATTGCAACACAAAATAAAAACTTTCTTGATTGAAAACAAAAAGCTTAACTCCACTAACTAAACAAATATTGTAAGAATACAATAGGCATGTGTATTCTTACTTGAATATTGGTGACCTTTGTGCAGATCTGTGCAGTAACCAATAATGAAAGGCCTGTCTGCTGCTCTCTGTCCTTGTACAGGGTGACTGGTTTTGTATCCACCCCCCTCCGGTAGTTTTCTACAAGCAGCCTATAGTGGGTGGATATGCTGGCTCCCTGCCACAGTTCTGCTGTTTGTGCAGGCTATGTTCACAGGGCCGTCCCTATACTGATATGGTTTTCTCAGGTGGCATCTCATTGGTGGGCGGCCAGGTGGTGGTGGGGGACAGTTGGGGGACAGCCACAGCGTTCCAGGTTGCTAAGAGCTCTTAGCAGCCTCTGATGCTCTGTGCGGCTTCCCTTCCAGCTCACTGACATATCCAGTTGCCAGGAGCTGAGCAGGACACTCTGGCTTGCATCCCGCCGAGCTCCTGGCAACCAGTGTTGTCAGTGAGTTGGACCAGATGCCGAACAGAGCTGCTGACAGCGCGGTCTGGCATTAACCATTCCCTGCCAGCACCCCAACAACTCAACCCC
>NW_017306451.1:917289-987924 GCF_000935625.1 Nanorana parkeri | reverse complement strand
ACCACCCGAACGACATCACAAATGCCTTAGGGACTGCCCTGTATGTACAGTATCACTGCTACTTTTACAAGTTGATCACTGGGTTTGCCAAGGTATTTAGTGCACATAGAGTATTTATTGTACATCTATTGTGGCAATTGAAAAATATTATGAAATTCAAGTTTTTGTGCCCAGAATTAAGCTAAAGAGTAAATAATCAAATGCAGTGAAAACCATTTTGGAATGAATTAATCTTTGAAAAGCTGGGCAAACGGTTTATAAATCAGCCCCAAAAGAATGAAACCGACTGCACAATCATCTGGGTATGTTTTTGATGGGTGAATTTTTTATCTGAAATAGCATGAAGGGTGTATCATTGTTCCCATATACAATTTTATTTTATTAATTGTCCATATATTCTCAGTCCACAGTTTTTTCTTTAGTTCTTTGACAACAACTGATAAAAGTTCACATTTTGCAGAAGAGGAGTAGTTCATGTGTGTCATTAATACTTGGAGATTGACTAATTTTGTCCTTGAGCTTCCTACACTAAACTAAGTTTGGAGTGACAACATATGACATCTGAGCATATTCTGTACTCTTAATTTGCTGATTAAATTTGAAAAGAGGCCAAATGAGCAATAGATGCATAATTGTTTCCATTTAGTAATTTCAGTTTCCGTTTCAATGTCTACCCTTTAGAAATTTGGATACTCCCAAGTAGATTACAAAGATGACATCTTTAATGACGTCACTAATTGCTTCCTGTGGGAAACAACCTTCACCCACTTATCAACGCAAACTGAGACTACTATGCCAATCCCTAAAGTATTTCTAAAGGGAACAACTGTTATCTAGCATTGAAGGGAAAATCTTTGAATTAAAAAAAACTGCTGTCAAAGAGTAAAAGTCCAGTCTGACCAGTAACCCTGTTCTTTAGAACAATAGATGATGTGAATCATCTGGTCTTTTGACTCGGTGTCAATACTGAGTATTTGGGCTAGTACTCGTAATCACCCAAATGCTCTGATACTTACCCCCGATACCGGAACTTCCAGTTAGAGGGAGATCTTCCTCTGACTCGCTGTGTCGAGGAAGCATGAAGCCAGCTTCCTTTCCAATAAGGAAGCCAGGCGGTGAGTTATGACCCACCTCACGGCTTCCTGATTGGCTAGGAAGCCAGCTTTACGTGGTGCTAAGCAGCCTGGCTTCCTAACCAATCAGTAAGTCCAGCGGCACTTACTGATTGCTAAGTCCTGACTGGTCAGGAAGCCAGGCAGCCTCAGCAATTAAATGCCAATGCGAATACATCTATCTATCTATCTATCTATCTATCTATCTATCTATCTATCTATCTATCTATCTATCTATCTATCTATCTCTTTAGTAAGTTTTACATGGCACCGGGAAACAATGTCTTGGTTGGCAAGACCTGTTTTCACCTGCACTGCAAGGTGGTTAAAAACAGGATCATTGTAACAGTTTGAGAGATTTTCTATGATGGCAGCTTGATATCAGCTGCTCAAAACTAGCACATGGCCGTGACCACAGAAAATCAGTGAAAAGAGTGAGAGAAAAAAAGGTTGAAAAAATATGTACACAAATAGTAAAATTAAAAAATAAATAAAGATATTTAAAAGTCCATTCTCCCAGCTTCGGCTGTCACTTTAGCTCGGTCGAGCTGAAGCAAATGCCTTCAGCTCGGCTGAAACGCTCGGCCACCTTTGGCTGTTGTATGGGCTATAGTGAATAGCCCTTACACCAGCCCTTCGGTCCGACTGAACTGAAGGGCTCCGGCGGCCGAAGAGAACCGAAGGATCAACCGAAGCTATGGCTGGATCCTTCAGCTCTTTAGTGAATAACCCTCATAGTATATAAATTCATCTTACGTGCATTAAATGCCTTTGCAAACCCTGGTATTTCCATATAAAAAATAGTAGCGGCATCATCAATGTGTTCATTGTTGTGCTCCACCCACTACAGGCTGCCTGCAGAAAACTACAGGAGGGGGTGGAGACAAGACCAGTCACCATGCACAGCAGCGACCAGTCTTTATTATAGGGAGCTCCAACACAGATTCATGTTTAATTACAGATCTGGAGGAAATACACAAAGTACGCCCTAGAGTTCAGAGTTGACTTTTGCTTTAAATACTGAAAGCGTAACAATGGATTGTTATTAAAATAGCCGCTGTGTGACACTCATAGTAGATATTATCATGCCTAATAATGGTCTTTTTTTGTAGCTATGCATACCGACAATATTTGTATTTTGGCAATAAAACATCTTGCAAAACTGCAGTCAGGAATTTTTTTAATATTTCCTAAATCCTTGTCAAAATATAATTTACAATCTAAGGAAGAAAACAAAATATCTTCATTTGTTATTGCTCATATCAGGAAGGAAGTTATTTCCATGCTATGTTCAACAATCTTCTGCTATCTGTAAAAACACTGCTTTGTTCTTATTTAAACATCTCATGTAATAATGCAGCATAAATGACATCATACTTATCAACACCTGGAACAATGGTTATTGTGCTTCTTTGATCTGCAGCTTCTGGGGTGACCTATTGTTTTGTCCAGTTATTAATTAGGACATATATCCTAACTAATATATCCAATTAGATAAAAAATAGGCCCCATTCCCCCCAGCAAATGAAGCTGATTGCATGAATTCTTCTACGATCTGCTGCGGCTAGGAGGCGCTGTATAATACAAGGAAAGCTGCCACCTCCTGCAGCAGTTTGCAGACCCTACAAGTACAATAAAATACCATACAAAAGGATTAGAAGGACCCTGCCCGTGAGATCTTACAATCTACAATGAGGTGCAAGTGATACAGAAGGTAATAACTGTGAGGGATGAGCTAACTAAAGGTGTAGATGTACCGTTTTTAAGTGGAGATGGAATAGGCTTCCCTGAAGAGGTTAGTTTTCAGGGAATGCCTTAAGGCAGACAGAATAGGACATAGCCAGATAGGTTGTGGTAGGGAGTTCCAGAGGATGGGAGAGGCTCTGGAGAAGTCCTGGAGGCGAGCATGGGAGGAGGGGATGAGCGAGTTAGAGAGTAGGAGGTCTTGGTAGGGCGGGAGAGGACGATTTGGGTGATATCTTGAGATGGGGTTGGAGATGTAGTTGGGGGTAGAGTTGTGGATGTCATTGTATGTTGTTGTTACTATTTTGAATTTTATACATTGTGCTATTGGTAGCTATACTTAAGTGTAGTTGCTTATATTGCCTTAAATAGTGAATAAGGTATTGCCAGCATAGGTTTATGTGATGACAGGGCCACAATAAGAAATCATGGGGCCCCATATAGCCTGCCTGACAGGCCCCCCAGTGTTTCTCCATACAATTTTCCCCTCCCACCCACTACCCGAACATTCTGCACCCCTTGCAGCACCTGCACTCTCCACTCCCTATATTCCCAATACTTAAACACTCTGTATCCCCTGCATCCCTCAGTACCCCACATTGTCCACCCTCTGCATCTTCCACTGCCGCACATTCTGCACCCCTTGCATCCCCCACTACACCTGTCCCCCCCCCTGCATTACCTGCACTCTGCATCCCCAATTACCCCACATTCTGTATTTTAAAACTTCCCTTTCTGCAAGCTCTTCCCAGACATGTCCCACTCCCTTTCAGATATGAGGGATTTTATTTGCTGTTGTCAGAGAGGGATGCGGAGCTGAAGGAGGGGACCAGGAGATGGTAGGATGGAAGACTCTTGAGTTGTCCACAGGCAGTGCCTTCTGGCTGGGTCCCCCTGCTGACCTGATAGGGCTCAGGCCCGGGGCCAATATGGCAGCCTTGTGTAATGGTAATGTAACCATTATGTGTCATTTTATATAATTATCTTTTACATAGTATGGTGAGTATCTGTTAATACCACAGTAATATGTTTTTGACTATCTATTGAGTGGGTGAATATCTTAATCTTGTTAACGTAAATTCTTCCTCCTGTTTTTCCAGATTGGAGCAGGACATTGAGCGACTTGAAAGTGAAGAATCACTAATATCTGCCAAAGAACAAATCCTAAGAGAGAAGTTAAAAGAGACTGAAGTATCATTTGTAGATTTACAGAAGGTAAAATAACTTTCTGTCTCTTCGATCCATGGCAGTCAGACTTTTGCATGCTGTAGATGTTCTGTGGAATTGTACAGGACCTATTCCACTTATTAATAAGTCCAAATTTAAAGGGTATCTTGGGTTTTGGATAGGGAAGGGAATGGTTAAAAGCCCCGCAGGTTCTCTTTGATTTTTTGAGGGCGCTGCAGGGTGAGGGCGGAAAAAACAGGGCATTTTGACAAGTACTTGCCTGTGTAGGCAAAAATCCTAGCACCGGCCCTGTTCTTGGGGATACAAGAAGTGAGAGGAAATTCCTCATTTGTCACAAGAACAGCATCTTTTCCGTGCTCACATGAAAAATTAGACGGGTGATAGGCTGCACATCACTGCTGGGAGGGAGGCGTCGGGTGAACTGAGCTGCTGAGAGAACAACTTAACAACTTCAGTGTGTTGTTCTATTTTACTGGGATGGTAACATTTTCCAGACCCCCGAAGGACTGGGTTTAGTAGTGGATTTACCTAATTTGCCTAAGAGTGTGGATTTAGATAAATATGTGTGGAGCTGTTGGGATTGGACAATGCTCAAGTAGTTCCAAATAGATATTACATTGCTGAGGGCTTATATATTACACTGAATATTTGAAGATAAGTCATTTATCATGAGAAAAGTTCTAAAGCAAGTTTCTTTTCTCTCCTCAGAGTCTATCAAATCAAGATAAAGGTAAGATATTTCCTGTACTATTTTGTTTTTACATTTACATGTTTTTCAAAGTTAAATCGGTATTATAAGTATATGCAGGTGTATTGTTTAGGTGTTAAATGTTAATCTGCTGCAATCATACAGCTACAATACAAGGCTTTCATGTTGACTATCAAAACCTGCTAACTCCAAAAACCACAAACACAAGGCAAACCCACCTTACACTTGTATGCCTCAACTCACAAAGTGTTATAGGTCTATTTATAAAAGATTTGCATAGCTATTTGTCCAGAGAAACTGCGTGTACATTCATTCTGTGCAAGATAACCAGCTGATGTGAGAATGGGGCACAATTAAGGGGGTTATTCACAAAGCTAGCCAAAGGATCAGCAGTAGCTCCGGCTGACCCTTCGGCTAGCTTCAGCCGCCAGAGCCCTTTGGTTCAGTAGAACTGAAGGGCTGCTGTACCGTCGATTCCCAATAGCCTGTACAGCTCCCGAAGTTGGCCGAGCAGCTCGGTCGAGCCAAAGGCATATGCTTCGGCTCGACCGAGCTGAAAGCCGAAGCGGGCCAACCCACTTCACTTTTTCTCCCTATGCTCTCTTGAGTCCCAGAGTATTTCTTTCATTTTGGCAATGTCTTGGCCTCACAGGTTATATTAGGTTTTGTAGTCTATCCTAATTTATGATAAATAATTTTTTTTAGGACAGATAGGGCTTTAATTTAGTAGCAAATTTGGATACATGTATTTATATTTCCTTGGTTTGTATTGGGAATAAATAGTAAAAGAAATAGAAAAAATATGCATTTTCCTGTCATTTTTCCCAACGCAACATTTATGTAATTTGTGCATCCCCATGAATTTATATTTTATAACAAAATATAATCAGCAAAGTTGGCTGAATAAAATATCACATTAATGTGACTTTTATGTAACAGTGGAATGGTAAGGCTCAAAGTGAACATTTTCTTTTAGGGGGCTTTATTTTCTTTTCAACATTACATTAAATAAAAATTTGTTTGTGCAAATTGTTAGTTTAACAGCAAGATAACATTCAGTTGGGTTGGCACCTTTTTTTTTTTAAACATTATCTTTTCATAAGGGGTCTGGATGTGGTTAATGGAGACCTGATCCAGAGCCCCAATGAAACAAAAAGGAAAATGAAGCGCCAACAACCTAGCGCAGTAAATTGGGTGCATTGAGACAAGGAGTATAATAGAAATTATACTTACATGTAGGAAGGTGGATGAGGGCTTCGATGAATTGACAATTCTATTTTACTCCTTGTCCCAACACACCCAATCTACTGCTCTAGGTTGTTGGCGCTTCATTTTCATTTTTGTTTACAAAAGCACATACGTCGGACACCCCAGTACGTACTTACCAGGAGCAGCACACCTGCTCACCAACACCCTGATTCCCCAGGAGAGAGCGCTCAATCATTGGACTTTTCTATATAACTCTCCAGACCCCCAATGCAGCTGTGCAGCAACAGATCATTTGTACTAGTACTCTATTGTTGGATGGAATCAGCCAGCAATATATAATTATAGCAGTGATCTACTGCTGCATGGAGAGGCTGGACAGAGCTAGTACAGCTCTGCCTGAGCCTCTGTACTAAATGTGAGTGTTCAATTATGTCACTTATGATGTTACTATGCTTTCAATGTAAACAGAATGTGGAAGCATTCTATTTACATTTGTTTCAACAGTTTGCCCCTAAGGAGTGAGCTGTAAAAGCATCCGCAGCCCTGATTGTTTCAGTTTTTGGGATTAGTTTTTGGTGCAAGCTGTCACAGACAGTCGGTAGTTTCAGCCTGCACCAGCACCCCACAGGAGCCGCTGATTCCTGCCGCTGTTTTAAAACATCATTGGGGTAAATAGCTGCTATCCCAGCACCATTTTAAAACGGTTATGTGGTTAAAGGAGAACTATGGGGTCAGTATTTTTCCCCATAGTTCTCCTTAGGGTAACGGGAGGACACAAACTAGCGTCATCCCGTTACCCTAAGCTCAGTATACCAGCTACAGCTCGCGGTATACTGAGACGTCGCAGCCGGAGCGGATCCCAACTTAGATGACGGGATCCGCCCAGCTGCGTGAGTGACAGCTGGCTCTGCCTATCAAGAGGCAGAGCCAGCTGTACCCGCCCCCTCCCCCGTCCGTTCCGCCAGTCAGCGCTGGCAGATCGGAGCTGGGAGAGGGGAATCCAGCCCCTCCCCCTGTCACGGCAGGGAGCCGTGACAGGATCGAGAGGCGAGCGAACCCGGTATGTGTTCGCTCACCTCCCGATCTACTGAGCTGACCTGTGGCAGTCTCATTGTCACAGGTCGGCTAGAACTATGAGGTGAGTGAAAAGCACTCACCTCATAGTTCTCCTTTAAGGCTGTATTCACACCATGTCTGTACCAGATCTGGAGCAGATCTGCAAACGCAGTGCAGTGCATTTTTACTGCATTTGCTACATACACCATCTAATTTGATACAAATAAGACATTTACTATTGGCTATTGCAAATTGAAATATCCAATAGGAATCTAGCAATGCATTCCAATGGGCAAAAACTTTTTTTTTTTTTTCTATTAGCGCGGCTCAGCCGAGCCGAGCATATGCCTTCGGCTCGACTTAGCCGCTCGGCCAAGATCGGGAGCTGGACGGGCTATAGTTGGGGCCGAAGCTAGCCGAAGGATCGGCCGAAGCTACGGCTAGATCCTTCGGCAGCTTCGTGAATAGACCCCAAAGTTTCTTTCTTCACCTATGCGAATAAGGGACAGGGAAAAGGAGTGGCAACTCCACAGAGAAGAGCCATTTTTTAAAATGTATTCTATTGTTTATCCGATTAATCGAACTTAATAATCGGCTAACTAATCGATTTTGAAAATAATCGTTAGCTGCAGCTCTAATTATAGTCCATTCAATGCTGATAAAATACTTTTCTTCTGCCTTACTGATGATTGCTGACAGTATTCTTTTTTCTTTCTATTCTTATGAATGTGTTTAATTATTGCAAGAATCAGGAAACACTGGATCAGAATATCCCAAAATTACAGTTGTCTTTAAAATGCTAAAAATTTATTTTCAATATATTGCATGTTGGTTATGTTATTGGGCCACTCAATGTGCACATGTATTATTTAATTTAAGACGTTAGATTTGATTTTGAAAACAAGCAATATTAGAAATACACAGATCAGCCATAACCTTATGAGAGGTGAAGTGAATAACATTGATTATCTCTTTACAATGGCACCCGGAAGTGGGTGGAATATATTAGGCAGCAAGTGAACATTTTGTTCCTGAAGTTGATGTATTGGAAGCAAAAAAAAAGTTTAAACTTTAGGATTTGAGCTACTTTGACAAGGGCCAAATTGTGATGCCTTGATGACTGGGTCAGAGCAACTCCAAAACTGCAGCTCTTGAGGGGTGTTCCTGGTCTGCAGTGGACAGGACTTACCAAAAGTGGTCCAAGGAAGGAAAACCAAAATCCGGTGAATCAATGACAGGGTCATGGGCTACCAAAATAAATGCATGTGCAGAGCAAATGCTGGTCCATGTAGTCCAATAAAATGTAATGCTGGTTTCGATAGAAAGGTGTCTGAACACACAGAGCATTGTAATTTGTTGCGTATGGGACTGCCTAGCTGCAGACTGGTCAGGGTGCCCATGCTGACCTGTGTCCATCACCAAAAGACACGGTACCGCATAAACGCTTACTACACAAACTGATGTCTATGGGCATCAATAAAATGGTGTGTACATGGACAGAGAACTGGCTAAAAGAACGTGTCCAGAGAGTATTGATAAATGGCTCCTTCTCAGATTGGGCTAGGGTCATGAGTGGCGTGCCTCAGGGATCTGTTCTAGGCCCCATGTTATTTAACCTGTTTATCAACAATATAGGGGAGGGCGTAAATAGCCATGTTTCTGTGTTTGCTGATGATACTAAAATTGGGAGGGTAATGGACACAGACTTAGACACTATAGCATTGCAGACCTGGATATAATAGGGGAGTGGGCAACTATATGGCAGATGAGGTTTAATGTCGATAAATGTAAAGTAATGCACTTTGAGGTTAAAAATAGGCAAGCGGAATACATATTAATGGGAACTCCCCTAGGGAAGTCAGAAATGGAAAAAGATTTTGGGGTCATTGTAGACCGCAGATTGAATAATAGCTTGCAGTGCCAGGCTGCTGTAAACAAAGCGAGCAGAATACTGTCATGTATTAAAAAGGGAATGCACTGTAGAGACAAATCTATAATTTTGCCACTTTATAGATTGCTGGTTCGGCCTCATCTGGAGTATGCGGTTCAGTTTTGGTCACCAGTCCACAGAAAGGATGTCCTTGAGCTGAAAAGAGTCCAGAGAAGGGCAACCAAACTAATTAAGGGGATGGAGGACCTAAGCTATGAGACAAGGTTAATAAATTTAAACTTGTTCACGTTGGAAGTGAGGAGATTAAGGGGGATTTGATTCTGATGTACAAGATGTTCAACGGGGATAGCAACATCAGCAATATACTTTTTTACTCTAAACTCCATAACAAGGACTAGAGGCCACCACCTAAAATTGGTGGAGAAAAGATTTCAGCACAAGGGGCGTATGGGGATTCTTCTCAGTTAGAGCGGTTAGGGTGTGGAACTCGCTGCCACAAGCAGTGATTTCATCGGTGAGTGTGGAACCTTTCAAAAAATGTTTGGACGATTTCCTCAGGGACCGTAACATAAAGGGGTACAGCTACACTTAAGAACAATATCGCACATGGACTCAAACACATGTAGAAGCACATGCATACACGCAATAGGTTGGATTTGATGGACCTGTGTCTTTATTCAACCTCAAATACTATGTAACTATGTAAAAGCACCTACAATGGGCACGTGAGCACCAGAACTGGACCACAGAGCAATGGAAGAGGACGGTCTGGTCTGATGAATCACATTTTCTTTTACATCATGTGGATGGTCAGGTGCATGTGTGTCACTGGGGAAGAGATGACACCAGGATGTACTATGGGAAGAAGGCAAGCCGGCAGAGGCAATGTGATGCTTTGGGCAAAACTTGGGTCCTGCCATTCATGTGGATGTTACTTTGAAACATATCACCTACCTAAACATTGTTGCTGACCACGTACACCCCTTCAAGGAAACGGTAATGCCTGATGGTAGTGGCCTCTTTCAGCAGGATTACTGCCATACTGTAAAAACTGTTCAAGTTTTCTATGTGGCTTCCTAATCTTGCAGAAAGTTTGGAGATTAAGTGACACCCTTTTTGTGGCTAACTGAAGTTGTTAATGATATAAGCTTTCGGAACTCCTTAGATCCATTCGTCAGGCTTTATACATTTCTGAAAATGGTTCTGAAACCCTCCAATTTATGCACAGAGAAGGCGCAATTAATTGTTTTTTTTTTTTGAGAAAATTAAAAAATACAATTGTTTTGTCTTGACACATATTAGAGGTTAAGGCTGTTGCAAAGGGTTAAGCTGGCCATACAGTGCTCAAATCTGAGCAGAGTGTGGCCCTGCTGGCACCCCCCTGAAAGCTCTTAGCTGAGCAATACCTGCAGCCAAAAAAATGCAGTCACTGTTCAGGTATTCTGACAGCGGCACACCTTCCGTTAGCAGAATACAATAGCCCCCTTGCTGTTTAGAGTGGATGGGGGAATCAAGCGCATTTTCTTGTTCAGCCCTGCAGGTTGAAAAAGTGACAAATGCTTTAGGCTATAGGGATAGGGGTCAGAGATGTTATTAGGGTAATTGACTCAAATATAAGTTCCAGACACAATTATCACCTAAAGTGGTAGTCCTTTGACACTGCATCCCTGGCAAATGTTGTCTCTAACCTTCCTGTGACAGTAAGCTAGGCCAGGTCTGCAGGCTTCGTCCACTGGTTATGGAGCTTTTTGCTTAAGCTGTGACAGTTTATTACTAGCCTCTAAACCTGTTGCAATACCTGCTGTTTATTGCAACAAAATAGGTTAAATTTTTTCAGCAAAATCAAACACAATTCTAGCACTAAAAGAGTACACACTCCATATGCTTACTTTACAATTAATAGGAAAATCTATACCTGGCAACTGCAAGTCTAAAAGAAGTCTAACCTTGTATTATTTTTCACAGATCAATCTCCTAACTCCCACAGGGTATTTTGATTTTTATCCCATGCTGATTTAGAGTAGGAACAGAGATACAGACTTTGACATTTCATTCCTCTTCATTCACAAACACACTCTGCAAAGGAGTTGGCCTCTTGATTGACAGCTCTTATCAGACTGTCTCTGCACTTTCCAGACACAAAACAGGGCTCCCCTTCCAGTTCTAGTGCCTGTGCTGATTTCTCCAAGAGTGTGCCCTGTTCCTTTCCATTCCTATGACCTTGCTTGTGTCTGTAATGTGCTGGGACAGTGTGATAAGAACTGTCAATCAAGAGGCCATCTTCTTTGCAGAATGGGGTCGGGAATGAAGAGATGTGAGCTGTCAAAGTCTATCTCATTTTCTACGCTACACAGAAGCATGAGATAAAAAAGCAAAATACACTGTGGGAGTTAGATGCCTGAGCTGTGAAAAATAATACAAGGTGAGACTTCTTTAAGTTAACTACTTTGCAAGTGTAACTGGATAAAATATTACTCAGTGCCTATAGGATGAGCCATCAATCCCATCTTATTGAACCCATACAATTCCATTCCTTACATATATTGTCACTCTTTCCCTGGTGGTCCCAGCAGGATTAGAGATGACTTTGTAGGATTATAAAGCTACATAAAAATACTCTTATCAATTGCACAGATTCTGCACCTTATGGCAATGTATAATGTAATGCAAATTATTCCAGGGAAGTCCCTGCAGCAGCTTTGCAATTGCAGAAGGAATAGGGGCAAGCATATAACTCTGGTAGAACCATGCACATCCTAGCTAAGACAAAGTTTAAGGTTACATTTTGAATATATGTCTAATATTGATAAAGTAAATAATACATAGTCACATGAGTGGCCGAACAACATAAGCAAAATGCAATATATTGTGCAGAAAATGTTTACATTGTGAAGGATCCTCTGTGTCAAGGCGGTTCACTGCTTTCTTGGGATATTGATGTCATCAGGTTACCTCTTAATTCTGCTTCCCCCTTGCTTATTCTGATCCATTGTTTTCCAATTCTTGCAATAATTAATCACATTCATAATCACAGAAAGGAAACAAAATAATGTCAGTAACTGTGAGTAAAATATTTTATCAGCCAGCATTTTCTCTGTCCCTTGTTCACACTGGTCAGGAAACAAACTTTTTTCCAGGTAGCCTATAATGAAATATATATAAACTGTGAACAATTTTGAGCATTTTGAATATAATATAGTGGTGCAGAAAGTGGGACAGTACATGTCCAGAGGGATGCCAAAGATGATTGTATTTATTTTAACATTAATAGGGGGATGTCATCTTTCCTTGCACAAACCTGAGTATTCTTTGCAAAGAGAATTTTCACTTAGTTTCACTTTTAACAGTGAGCATGCAAAGTGAACAGTCTCTGCTCCTTTAGCATATCAACTCCATTGTGTTGATGGATTGCTTCTGATACATTGTAGTACATGTAGCATTTACATGGAGGTACCTTACATGAAAATGCTTTAAAGCTTGGGCTATATGATTTTAGGTTATCTTTAATGGTAAATGTGGTTGTCTGCATTACTATGCAGCATACAACAAAAGGGCACCTGTATGCAAAAACATCTGCCACGGGATGAACAATTTCATTAAAGGAGAACTATGGGGTCAGTGTTTTTCCCCATAGTTCTCCTTGGGGTAACGGGAGGACACAAACTAGCGTCATCCCGTTACCCTAAGCTCAGTATACCGCGAGCTACTCGCGGTATACTGAGACGCCGCACCTGGAGCGGATCCCGACGTAGCTGACGGGATCCGCCCAGCTGCGTGAGTGACAGCTGGCTCTGCCTATCTAGAGGCAGAGCCAGCTGTACCCGCCCCCTCCCCCGTCCGTTCCGCCAGTCAGCGCTGGCAGATCGGAGCGGGGAGAGGGGAATCCAGCGTCTCCCCCTGTCACGGCAGAGAGCCGTGACAGGATCGAGAGGTGAGGGAACCCGGTATGTGTTCCCTCACCTCCCGATCTACTGAGCCGACCTGTGACAGTCTCATTGTCACAGGTCGGCTTAGAACTATGAGGTGAGTGGAAATCACTCATCTCATAGTTCTCCTTTAAATGTCTACAGTTGTAAGAAGTTTCTTGCTGTCATGCATAGATATTTAACTGATGAATCTTCAGTAAAGGGCAAGTGGTAATTTAGGGTTTCCAGTGCTTTTGTGGAGATTTTACTCTTAATATTTTGTATCAAAGCAAAAATGTAGGTAATTATAGTTTATTTAGTATAAAACAGTTGAATATTACATTACTGGTCATAATAAATCCAGAAGTTCCACAAAACTACATGAACCAGTTACAAAGCTTGAGGGATCTGGACCTGTTCCCTCCTACCTCAGCTAGTCTATTGAAGTCTAGTCACAAGGCAATGAATGTCCACTTTGTGTCCTCTGATCCAGCTGTTCAGTAGAACGCTCTCATGCCTATTGTGCCCGCTGATAAGTTAACTCTCTACTGCTGTCTAAGCACAGCTCTGGCTGCTGGGCTCCACAATGCTTCTAACTTAACTTTGTTTGCTTTTTTACCTATAGCAGATGCAGTGAACTATATCTACTCCCAGATCCCTGACCTCAAGAACCTTTACTCACATCAAGAATCTTCACTGATTTGTGACGGAACTACAAAGGTACCTGGTAAGTATATTAGATCTTTAACTAAATAATAGGTCAAATATAATTTTGATACATAGTTATGATGCACTATATACAAGACTGTATTGCATGGTATGTAAAAAAAAGTCAAAGCTTTGAAGCTGTGAAATTAAATTATCCATGCTCAGTTAGGCAAATAGATATGTGTCTGACTGATGTATTTTAAACCTTATTATTTTTGAACATGCTAATATTATTATTATGTTTAGTAGGATTATGAATTATTGGTCTTAAGCCTTTTATGAATCTACCAAGTCAAATGAAATAGAAAATACATTTATACTGCTTTTAAAGTATTCAACACCAGTGTAATACGTTAAGTAATCTTCCCTTAATAAAACCAGGGGGCTGCTATGGCTGACCTCCTCCTGAAAATGATAGTTGGTAGTTTATTCACTAACCTGGAACAAGTATGCACATCGGGGAATTCAGAAAAAAAGTCAGAAGTCTTTATCTTAACACTTGTTCCAGGTCAGTGTGTACGAGTATTGCAGGAAGAGGGTCAACCAACAGAAGTCAGCAATGACAGCGACATGGGAAAGGTTTCCTTCAAGTTTTCAGTGGACACTGGTGATTTACGTGGCAGATTTCTATGCATGATTCAGTCTCAGTGTGGTTCCTGTCTCCACCCTTTGCATAGAGGTTACTTTGAGGATTTCATGTTCTTGCTCTTGGGCTGTCATTTATTTCTTCTAGATGATAGAAAATCCTGCAGATTAAGTAATACAGCCTTGGCCTTGACATTAAAAGCTCAAGATAGCCATGTGTGTATCAGAAATGGGTCTATGTACTAAAGACAGGTGTACAATATGTAGCCCTACTTTTCTCTTCATCATTCTTTTACCTCTGACCTATCTTTTTAAAAACTGAGATGTGAGAAACAAGAGAGACAGAGACATGTGAACAAGCCCTCTGGATTCACTTCATAATGTTTCATTAACCCTTTGTGCTTGAACTAAACATTGGTACACTGATCAAGTGATTTTGTAGATGTGACTCCATTACTGCCACACATTGTTTACTTCAATGTCTATTCAGGTTAAAGTAACACAAAACATAAATCTTTAAATCTTATAAATACATTTCAGTACCATAAGTATTAACAATACTGAACCTTATTTGTGTATCACTGGGCTGTAGATCCTCCAATCATCTCAGAATTGGTGCTGACACTGTCCTTCCTTCTGGAGGGTGATTACTTTTGTTCCCCATGGTTCCTGTGTGTTTGTTGTAAAGGAGCCACCACCCCAAGCTCACTCCCAGGATGGACTAGTATCTCATGTTTAGTTTACTAATTTGTATTGAGATTGGAAAGGGGACTACTTTACAATACACACAGGGACCATGAGAAGCAAAAGTAGCCACCCTCCAGAAGGAAGGACAGTGTCAGCACCAATTCAGAGATGATTGGAGGATCTATAGCCGGGTGATGCACAAATAAGGTGCAGTATTTTTAATAGTTAGGGTACATGAATGTATTTGTGGGATTTAACTCTTGAGTTTAGTGTCATTTCAAAGGTATGCAAAAAGCGATGTGCTCTCAAAGTAGATGTAAACCCGAACTGAAAGACATTTACTTTGCTAAAACCAAGTATATTATAAATAACTGCCCTTTTTTGAGATAAAATACCTGTTTCCATTTTTTTCATTCTTTGCTGTATCTTTGCGGCAACTTCCTGTATACATGCATGCACTCCAGCTACGGCTGCATGGTATTTTGCATGGTGAATTTTCTGATGGTGACAATTTTGAACCCTGCCTACATAATATTTGTTTAACAGTCATGTCTAGTCACCATTGGATGCCCATATTAGAGGCTGACAATACAGGAGTAGAACTATGAGACACGGATAGCAAATGTCTGAACAAGGACCTTCATGGCAGGGTCACCAAGTATTATACTAATGCAATCTACAAATTTAGAATATTGTAAATGATTTTTGAAATTCCATTAGTATATTTAAGCTTTTTATGAGAGTTTAGTTTGTGAGTTTTCATATACTATGATGTGTTTGGGTGTTACAAGTAAACCCAGGTTTGCAGAATGGGCAGAACAGCTAGTAGGCAGTTTACCAAATAAGTAATTTTATGTTGGTCTAACAAACCTTTGTTTGTTTGACATACCTAATCATGTTTAGGGGATCATTAGAATTCCATTGCCTTCTCCATTAGCTTTTATGGTTTATTTCTTGTTTACCAAAAATATACAGAGGTTATGGCAAAATACATGGTAATAGTTTTATCACAATATAGAAATGTATTTATGAAAACAATGCAAAACTTCAGAGTAACTCTCCCAAAGGACTGTTCTTCTTTTTTCCCCCCTATCATGCCATCATTTTATTGGGCTTTTTGTCACTGTTTAAGTAATTCAGTTCTCATTTTTGTGGAAATATTATTATAAAACGCTTAATAGACACTTTGCATTTGCCCTACGATTTTCTGTCTGAGGAAAATGAGCGTCAGGAACCTTGATACTTTGAGAATGGAAGTTTTTTTTTATTCATATAGAATCAAAGAAGTTTTGTAACACTTCTTTAACATAATTTATAAACATTATTCATGATAATACATGGGTACTGACGACACATAAATGGTGTATATCATGTAAAATGCACAAATCAACACAAGAAAGAGTTAAAAGGCACAAAACAAATACAAATCTCTGTAATTCTAGACATTGTTCTTCAGTTTGTGGAAGTGCTTTGCTTCATGTCTTCATATCACTGGCTACTAGCAAATCTTCAGTTTGAAGATGATTTCTGGGCATCAAGTCCTCCACACCTTACCCCACTAACTAACTAACTGCCATGTTATTTAAAAAAAAAATCCTAATCTAAAAAGCCCCTTTTACTTACCTAAATACATAGTCATAAAATAAGCCGAGTCTCCTCACCTTCTCACTGCAGAGTGGGAAAATCCTTCTCTTGGTGCCCGCGTCACTGCCTGGGTGATGTGTGCACTTCCAATGATTGTCCAGTTGTGGTGTCCTCTCAGGTCCTAAAGACTGCAACAACGGAAATATGACAGCAGACAAAGATGAGTAAAAAGTGGTTTTAAGTTGTTGGTTTTTTTATGGCAAATGGGTAGAAGGTGTTCAGAGCAAAAAATGAGAGAAAAGTTCATCTTTGCTTTAAGATATTAGATAGATAGATAGATAGAAAGATAGATTTTATTTGTCACATACACAATCGTACAAGTATGATATGCAGTGAAATGCTTACACGACTGCAGAGCAGTCGTGACGGCAGCCGACTACACCGGCACCATCTTTGTAGAGCAGTACGGTGACAAGACGCGGATGTAGAGAGCCTGCAGCTTCTCCTAAAGCTCCGGGTGTATTGTTTAAGTACTGAGATCTACTTGTGAAGATTGAGGTTTTGGTAAAGAGAAGGGTAAGGATAATTTAATTAATTAAAAAGATGAAGTCAGAAATGGGCTTTTTATTATTAAAGGAGAAGATAGTTGTATACTGGGCTCAGTGATGTACCTAGAATAATTGAAACCCCCCATGCTTCTCTATATCACACAATTTGTTTCAGTAGTATTCATGAGCTTAAACTAATATTGGACAAAAATTATTGATATTTTTATGTCCTGAGATTACCCACCTCTCAAACATTCTGGGACCCAAAAAAGGCCTCCTCAGATTTTTCTTACCGGTGACACAGACCATAACCCTCTCCATTGATAATGTACAAAAGCCCTGACTGTCTCAGAGTGGTTCCCTGAACTCCCACTCATACAGTGCATTAAGAAACTCTTGGCATCCCTCCATGACAGGCACTCAACTTACCTAACCACATGGAGTATCTAGATCAGTGGTTCTCAACCTGTGCAATGCACCTATGGATAGAGCTACCTCGCTGCCCACCCCACCTCAAGCTGACACTCGGCGCTGGACAGCATATTTTGAATGGCTGCTTTGTGCAAGAACTGACAGTGCTGCGCTAGGGTGAGGCTGGGGAACCTTTCACCGAGCGCAGTGGAGGACATCCAGCGACCCAGTGAACATGGGGTTGTGACCCACTTTTGAGTCTCGAACCACGGATCTAGATCATCTTCTGCATGGCTGCCCTTTCATTCTCCATTTTCTTTACTTGAACATACATTCTCCATAAGACAGGCAATTGTAACTTTTTGGGGGGCCACAAACTGGCAGTTGTATAAACGTGAACAAACAGGCAGTTGGATAATTGGTCAATGTATGTAAAACAGTCATCATACTTTTAGCTACAGACTAGAGTAACAGTTTTTTTACACTGGGAATTAATATTTACATAAAAAACATATAAAATGTATACCATTTACATCCTTTTGGGCAGCTTGCTTTCAGTAATACATGTAATGTTATTTAGACATTATGTTATATAATATTTAGATCTATATGCATTTAGTAAACGTAGAGTACAGTAAAGAACATATCATACAATTATTCTTTGTTCTGTGCTGCAAAACTGAATAAATAGAAGATCAAAACTAATTTCTTGGTGTAATTTTCCTTTATCACATCTCACCCATTCTTGTATATATTAGCTCTTACTGGACAGAAACATTCAGTATCAAACATCTCACATTGCCATGTGGTATGTCATCATTAAGGGTGGCTATAGCAATTCATCAAATATCAGTTACAATTCTCAATTTGGATACATCCCAATGTTTACACTGACCCCAAAATTCTATGACCTAAGCAGATCATGGACAATATATAACTGTTCAGAAATTCAAGCTCTTATGTGCCAGTGGAAGCATAATTCTAAATATATCACCATACAGTATATTTGATTATACTATTTAGTGTCTATTTAGTGTATGCAAGACAGGAGAGTGTTTCTGCATTCTTTCCGATGCTTACCTACAGTAGGGAGTTAGGGAAAAGTAATCTGCAGTTCTCAGATGGGGCTTGTGAAAATGCCCATATAATCTTGCTGTGGGGGGTGCCACTTTTATGCAGGCCTGCTTATCTAGGTCATTATTGTGTGAAACATGGAATTACAGGTCCATCAAAGGCCCCCCTAGTGATAGAGTCTACTGTCCTTTGAATGGCATTCTGATCCATTCATTAATCACCTCAGTACAGCCGTATCATAAAGAAACAGCATAATGGTAAATGCTATTTTCTGAAGCGCCGAAAACACACATGGGTGGCTATTGCACCTATGAATGGCTGTGCTCTGAGCTGGTATAGTGATTACTGTGAACCAATCACAGATATCACAAGTGTAGAAACTGCTAGTGCTTACAAATAGTGAGCTCATTAACAACAGAGGAAGTTAACTGCCTCCATTTTGAATAAGCTGCATGTTTGGAAACACAGCAGAAAGGAGTATTTTAGTGGGATTGCTTTTTGGGCGGGGTATGGGGGTTAAAGTGCCATTAAATGCCAATTATTTTAGGATTTTATTTTAGGGGGCTTGGTAATGAAACCTTATATACAGGCTAGTACTAAAGTGGTTAATAAAGTGTTGCTCTGCATTTACAATGAGTTTATGGCTATCTTCTGCTAAATATTTCAAAGCATAAGTGCTTTAATTTATAAACTACATTAGTTTATATTTATCCTTTTAGGCACATCAGAATAAAGCTAAAGTCTACCAGCACAGTCATTTTATGCAATTTGTTCCATTTTTATTTGTTTTACCCTTCCAGGCATAGTTCAGTTGCTGACCTTAAACTCACAGTCAGACTTTCCCTAATCTGTATAAATTCTACATGGTTTTTGCCTTTACTCCAGACAAAAGATGTCAGATACATTAATCATCATGCTCTTCCTTCACTGTAGTACACTTATGTCTTCACTATGCTCCCAAGCACCACAGGAAATATTGTTTTAGTGTACTGTACTTAAGCTTCTCAGTTTGAATTAATGAAAATTGTGAAAAAATATGATGTTTGGCCTACAGGAATACTGTATGTTTTATTATATTGATGGCAAAGTCCTTGTCAAAGATATGTCTACACTGTTACTGTTAGACAAAACAGAACTGAAATGCTAACTGAACATGAAATAAGTCAGAAGAATCATATGGCAAAAATGCCTTATTGGGGTACTAAAGCAAATGTGTTTAGACATAGAATGGTGTCACAATTGTAAAGGATTCACTATTGATACACCCATATGTATCAATACCATAGGTCTTGTATTTCACAGGTAAAGCATACAAGTAATAAAGATATGCATGCACTTTTTGTAAATTGTGATAATTCCATTAATTTGTCTTTTAATTTTTTTTAGTGAATTGTTTAACCAGTGTACTTGAAGTGTGCTAGCTTATAGTAAAAGCAATATATGCAATTTGATGCCCCCCTCCCTAGGTGAACATACTCAACTCCTTTCACTACCCTGCCATTCAATACAGTGGTCAAGATTAAGGACAAAAGCCCTTGTGCTAAAACAGCGCTGACAACTCTGTCACTTGACCCCAAGTTACAATGCTGGATCTAACACCAACACCAGCGCTGTCATATGAGGGGAAGGGAAACTAGGAACATGCCCTTCATACCTAGAAGTATGAGGTATTTTCTTCCCTCCTGGCAGCTGAACTGATCTGTGGTGGAGCAAAGGTAAAGAATGGGGAGGACATGGTTAAATCTCAGCTGGCAATGGTAGCTCCCTAGCCCTAACCTTTGTGGCACACTTCTTCTGAAACCATGATGAATTTTAGAATTTTAGAATGTTTTAGTACTAGGTATAAAATTCAATCAATAATTTTTAGACAATATAGAGTATGACAGTATACAACTCTGGATTTAGAAAATACTTGGAGATGTGGCAGGTATGATTTCAGTGTCTATGTTCACATTAGTGCATGTCACACTGATCTACACAATGTTATATGTCTTATGTGGCAATATCACGATGCTTTTCATCTGGATTCCTTACTGTAACAATTCACAGCTGATTTGTCTCAACCTATGTCTGTCTGATGTTTGGTCACACATAATATTTAGTTTAACAAATTTCCTGTCAACTGAAGTGTTAACACATTGTGCTTTTAATGTTAGATTGTTGCAGTATTAGTGCACATTACCCTGTATGTTTGCCAATTAACCATTCACTTGCTTTATGTGTTGTAACATGCACCTCCTTTCTTGTTTCTGTTTTAAGCATTGTACGCCATGGAAATTAATGTGGAGAAAGACAGAAAGACAGGAGAGACCAAGATTCTCTCTACAGCTGCCATTGACTCAGAGGGGTTCCACCAGAGAGGAGTTAAAGTCTTTGATGATGGTAACAAAGTAGTTTATGAGCTTCACCATGCAGGTGCTGTGGTAGAAAATGGTGTCCATAAATTAAGTACAAGGGATGTAGATGATCTTATACAGAAATCTACACAATTAGCAGGGCAAGACATTTTACCCAAGAGAACTCTTACCAATGAAGGAATCTCTAGCCACATGAAGGAGCAATTGCATTTTAAGGAAGCTAAACTAGAAATGGTGCATAAACCAAGCAAAGGGTTTCCTTTAAAACTTGGACAACAACATGTGAGAAGTGGTGGAAGTGATGTGAACGAGGCCTCGCTGGAGCAACCAGTGACAATGATCTTCATGGGCTATCAAAATATAGATGATGAGGAAGAGACTAAAAAAGTGTTGGGTTTTGATGACACTATGAAAGCTGAGCTTGTTCTCATTGATGAAGATGATGAGAAGTCTTTGCGGGAGAAGACAGTAACTGATGTGTCAACTATGGATGGAAATGCTGCAGAACTGGTCTCTGGGAAGCTTCTCACTGAGACCACAGAACCCTCTTCACCTGAGGGCAAAGAGGAGAGTCTAGCCACAGAACCCATTACAGGTACAGAAAAGAAAGCTCGCTGTAAATGCTGTATTGTAATGTGATTGCCCTTCTCCTTTAAGCCCAACAGCACAGACACTGCCAACTTTGTATCACATACAATGATATGAGCTGTACAATACTGTGACCTGGGAGTGGATATCTACATTGCCTTGAAATTGTTTTTTTTTTTTTATACATATATTATTTTATCATATACCATATGTGCTGTCTACTTCATTGTTTAGGATCACAAAGTTGAACATCTGTGACTCTAAGCAATCATATAATTATATAATGTCATATAATTATATAAGAAGTCTACCCAATATGGAGATAACAATACTCTAGTTCTAAAACAGTAAAATGCTGCTGTATTACTTATGGCACATAACTAATCATTTTAAATCACAATTGCAGAACAAATAATTAAAGTATTGCTGAAACATTAACATGTATGGAGCAGGGTTTAGGGTTGGAACAATAGTCCACATAACAATGTTGTGCATTTACTTATAGGCATCAATCGCATCAATCAATGATCAGTTTTTATAGAAGTTGATATTCCGATTTCAATCGGTCGCTGGTTAAGCTAGCCACAAATGGGCCATTTAATGGCAAAAAAAAGGCCTAAAGTATCTATTCTATTAGGCCTAAAGTACCTATTGTAAGCCTTTGTCAGATTCAATTAGATTGGGGCATTCAGCAGACCAAGCTACCAAAATCAAACCTGAGTTGGTTGGGTTACTTTCTCCACTGTACATGAACTCTACAATATTTCAGTTCATGTCCTTTTCCTAGAAATATTTGTAAAATATTTTGAAGGGTGTGGAGTGGCTGCTTGCCTTAAATATTGCCCTTTATTGTATTGTTTCTTTATCTCTGATATAAAATGCCATGACATGTACAAAAGTGACTGTACACCTGGAATCACTTATACAATAGGCTTTTAAATGCTGATTGTCTTTTCAGTCTTCCTACATGCACTGTAGAAGGAAACAGGTTTTATGATAAAACGCTGTTTAGAGAATACAGAGCTATTTAAATTTGTTACCTTACCACCTTTAATACCATACTTGAAAATTACATATTTATAAAGGTTACAGACAGGTGAGAAAATAGTTTATGGCAAAATATATTTTTTCATGATGTACATTTCTTTAAAAAAAATAGAAGATTTTTTTCCACACTAAACATGTGGATTTTACTCGTTTGCCTTATGTTCTGAAATCATTATGATATCTTTGTATGTATGCATGGGCAGTCATTTAGGACATACATGCTAGGGAGTGGTTAAAAGGAGTTGGTTGTACAGCACAAGCTAATGCATTACAAAAATCATGACAACAGGAAAATACTGGATTTTAAATAGTCAGTACAAACAGTAGCATCTTTATAAGAATCTTCAACAGAAAGGCAAAATAGCCAGAGAAGTTGCCTATTTAAATGGGAAGCTCCTCAACTCCGTGCAAACAGATTTGTGAGAGTATTATGGTTGTACAACAGTGCAAACATAGTACTTAATTAAATTCATCTAACACTTTACATCTCACCCATAACAAAATTACCAACATGTATGTAGCCAAGGTATAATATATGACTAACAGTACATGTTGAGTTACTCTCTGTCTACAGTGCACGATAGGGTGATATAATTGGGTTTATTCTTTAAAACAGCGCAAAGAGCAGTATCATTTTTCATTAATATGCAATGAAAACTAGTCAGTTTTCAGCTTACCAAAGTCATGTTAGTGCAAAATGAACCTAACTGGTTGCTATGGATTACTGCACTTTGCACGTTGCTCTTTGCCTTATGAACTACGCCTTATAATGAATGGTAATGTGGCAGTACTGTGTCTTACAGTGGCTGCATGGGTTTGTACATCTACAGGAAGAATAATAGATTGTTTAAAATTACACAAAAGCCTTCTGATATCCTTTAATATTTTTACTGTACAGCCTCCTGTGGCATTTCCTTAATTATAGTATGTTTATTAAGTTCTGTGCCATGAGTCATGCTGAGATATAATGTCAGTGCATCAGGTATGATCAGTTACGATCTGCCTTATGTAACTCCCATTATCCATTCAATTTTAGTACTGTGGTGTGCTCACTAATATGTGTCAGCCTTCGTTTTCCAGACATATTTAAACACAACCTTGAAAAGTTGGGAAACATAGTTTCCTGTTATTTCCTTGCTGTTTTACCTATCACTGTTTGATCAAACACATCTAAGACCTGTCTCATTTGCACAGAAAACAGCTTTTCAAATCTCATCCTCAGTATAAATATTAATGAATTATTGAACATGCTTTTAATATCTCTACTGTCTGCATATATTACATCAGATATGCCAAATGATTTTGCTTGCTGCCATTTCATCCCTTGCCTTACACTCTTTATGAAAAAAAAAAAAAATAGAAAACCAAATGTTATCATTAATTATCCTTATCAGCTTAAGATAATTTATCATTGTATATTTTCTCCTTTTAATATATTTTTGATTTTTTTTTTGTATTTGTTTAGGGATGCACAGATACCAGTTCAGATATCAGTGCAGATACCTGGCATTTTCACAAGAACTATCAGGTTAGCCGCGGTTGCAGCTAGGACCGGGCCCTGGTACTCTACCACTGTCCTGAAGTCATTAGTCTGTATTGTTTTAGAAAATGACAATACATGACAATACAAAAAACGGTGTCAGTGATTGGTATCTGTTAGTACTTGGACAAGTATCGATACTTGTACTTGGTCTGGAAAAAATGGTATCGTTGGCATCCCTAATATATTAATATTAAAAACAAATCATACATTAAAACATTAATGCACAAATACCTGTAGCCCCGTAGCCAATGCTCCTTACAAATGACAGCTGCCTCCTAACTTTTGAGTTTTTCTCTAGTCTAGTCTTGGAGCTGTAAAGTATCTGTATTTGTACCAAGTACAGTACTTGGTATCTGTGCATCTCTAGTTTTTGTTTCCATGGATGCGGCTAAATAAAGGTTTAATGACCCATAACATGCTAAATTACACTTTTGGATAGATATTCACACTAGCCCCATCAATAAAATATATAAAAGCAGAATTATGTGGCACTAATTTAAACTTATTTAAAGTGAACCTAAAGTATTCTACTTCTACTGTAAGGTCGCACAACTTTCATCTTCCGAGCACGCTGGAAAACCTGCCAAAAATCGGCGGGTTGGTGGCGTGCTCGGAAGACGTACACTGCCCGCTCAGCACTGCAATCATCGGAAGCCCTCCCCTCAGCGGGTAGGGCTTGCGATGATCGCAAGTACTATCTGCCTGCCCAAGATGGGAAGATCGTACAAAATTTTAATCACCTTACAACCATTGCACAAGGGTAGTCGTGCGATGGTTGTAAGGTGTATGGGCAGCTTAAGCTATTAGAAACCAACTAAAACCCAACTCTAGAGTCTTTGTTGTGATCACATTAAACTTTGCATTAAACGCATCTAGAGAGGTCAGGAATGGCTTGTACTGCTTGTATAACAATATATAAATAGATTAGTGCCCATAGTCTGGGCACAGGTGCACTTTAAACCAGAACTATTATATTAAGTGTTACAGTGTTATAGCATATGACCATATCCCAGCATGGAGATCAACAAATAAACCAGTAAAATCTAACCCCATTTTGTTTTCTCCATCCCCCCAAAAATAGGTTTGTTGCGATACATTTTATGGCACAATGCAAAGGATGAAAGCACATGCTTCAATACTTGCTATAGGTACCAGCGCATTTGAACACATACCATGAGCAAGTCTCTTGTAGTGCTAAAAATGCTAAAGTTTGCTACACATAGCAGAATAAAACTGAATCATGTGAAGAAGACATCACTAATTTAATTTATTCATGTGATGATCATACACTAAACAATAAGGCTTTGATATTCAGCACTAAGCATTCCAGAACCATGCTGTCACATTAGCGATTTGGCATCCAGTTAGGAATCCTCAGTAAATGGGAAATAGTCATGCACAGCTACACCACCCCTGCTTGTCAGTGTTATTTGTTCCAAGTGAAAAATGTGCCCTTTGGAATAATAACTTCAGCAACTACTGGAATACTCTGTAAAGTAACTGCCCACAATACCTGATGCGTCTTTTGACACGTCTACTTCCTTATTCCTTTCCCTGAAATTCAATGCAGATCTGTTGCTGTTATGGATTTTACAAGAATTTCCATTTTCTTCCATGTTGAACAGCACTCATTAACCACTATCACTATTACTTACCTTACTTAATATTTTAAATTTAATTTTAACAATACAAATGATAGCTCAGTTCATAATTTAGTGCATCCAATAGCAAACTGATTTCTTCCAAATCTGTGTAATTTTATGGTCTTGGATGGTCACAGCGTCAGTCACCGAGTGAGGATGTACACTGTGGGGGACAGGTATCAATTCTGTCGCACAGCAAGGCAATGCTTATCAGAAGCAGTGAGATAGATTATGAGACAGATTTACTATAAGAGTCCATTTGTTTTACCATATGTTACCGCAACACATGGCAACACCTGCACTGTGTGTTAAGGTGCCATTTATTTTGAATGGTACCCCAACATATTACACAGTAGTGGCCTAAGGACACTGCACTGCAGCTCTTGATGTGCATTGCATTGTGGTGTGCTGCATTAAAAAATGATACATGTCTACTGCCAGCCCATTCAAAAAGCTATGTTGGATAGTTTGACTAGGCCCTACGAGTGCTTCTTTATCCATGAAATCCTTCCCCAGCTCTTAAAGTAGCACTGCAACAGAATAAAACCTGCCCCTGGCTACTTTTGAATTGTGTATCTGTTTGGGGTGAAAATCAGTGCTAAATTTGAAGTAATCTGCAGTTTGAGGTGCACATATGGCTGTCTATTGTAACGCATAAGTGCAATAGTACCTAGAATAGCAGGGTACAAGTAGCACCTGTTCTCAAAATGTACAAATTGTGATAACTTTTTCTTTTTTTCCCTCTCCTGTCCACTGGACAGTTTAGCAAGAGACCTATAGGGTGCAGGGATGTTGAGAGTAGTTAGAAGGTTCTATACAGTTCAGGACACATGAAACCATCTCTTCTTTCTCTTGTTTAGCGATCTGTATAGCTGGAATATCCTTCTGCATATAAAACAGGCCACATGTTGACCAGAGTATTACAGCAGGTGGAACACATACAAAAGGGTATCGTTTATGGAATCTAAATGCAGCTCTGGCCATAGCTTCACTTCAGCTCACTTTCATATTTTGTAAAGTTGTGTTACCTACACCCCAAAAGCTTTAGCATTCATTTTGCTTTCTTGAGCTTTTTTGTGCATATGGTTTGGAAATAGAGCTCACTCAAGCAATGTAGAAATACTGTATGTCAGTCTAAACACTTAGCTGTTGGATCTAATTAGGTAGACTGTAAGCTATCACTAAAGATGCACACTTTTGCAGTGCTTTAACATAAGGCACGTTGACTAGCGTTATTTCACATGCTAACATGCATTGTGTTAGGGCAGCCCATTCATTTGGCCTAATACACCAAAATGCACCAAAAAGGTGCATGTACTTTTTATTCAAATGCAGCGCACCATAATGCTGTCCATTGGCAAGGTGCGTTGTGGTACCATTAAGAAAGAATAGTACCAGAGCACCACAACACGCATTTTTGCGCATTCCAGCAGTGCAAAAGTGTGAGCCAAGCCTCAACAAAAAAGATATGAAAGTATGTATCTTTTCAAAATGGCCTTAAGTTAATGGTGTTTTGGAATTTGCATATCCATGCTATAACAGCAAGTCCTCGTGTAATGATTGATGATCACTAGCTACTGCAGCAATGTGGCTTAAAGGGTAGTTTCTGTGTATGTCTATGACTCAGACTTATACACTGCGGTAATAGTAAAATGTGCATTTTACTGTTACATGGTGTGTTGCCATGCCATTCATTTTGAATGGCAACCCAACACACTAATATGGTAGTGGGCAATGCATCTGATCTGCAACACTTCACAACACAAAGCGTTAGTGCTACTGTGTGCTGTGTTTAAGAAAATAAGTAGTTTTTGGTTTTGGCTGCATTGTGGTGCATTGGCAACCCACTCAAAAGGTACATGTAACACTAGATGTGTTATTGCGGCATAAAACTAAGGTGCAGATGGGCTCTAATGAGTACACATTATTGTAATATTTACCTCACAATTTTATATAATTTGCTGTTCCTTCTTTCAAAGATGGTATTATATATCGTTTTTTTTTTTTTTAAATTCCTCTGCTAGTTAAAAGTGTTCTTACTAGAAAATTTGATGTTGTTCATAGCAATTAATCAGCATTTACTTGTCTTTTTTGCAATGCTTTTTGGAAATAAAACAAATGTTCTGATAGGTTACAAATGGCATTTTATTTTTAGCCATTTGATAGATTAGACTTACAGAGAGTCTGTTGTGTTCAATCTGTCAAGGAGGCTGGAACAGTAAATAACTATGTTAAGCAGGAAGCACAGCCTATATATGTAATAATCAAATGTGACCACTTATAACACCATCTAAAACTAGAAACAAGATCTGAATACATTAATGTGCACAGAAAAGAGAATGTACATTTAGTTAACTTTATTTAAAAAAAACTATGGTCCAATCAGGATTAATCGTTTGTTTTAAACATTAAAGGATAAATGCACTTTAAAACAAAGAGCACTTATCCTTTTTGTCTCCCTCCCTTGGCCTAAATGATCCCGCCCCATGCAGATCTGTATTTACCAAGATCCAGCAGGCACAGTTCCACTATTGTCTACATCCAATGCCACATTATTCCCTCTGCTGGCTGCCCTTGCACATTACAGCCCCATAGACCTCCATGAGGCCATCTGCCAGCAGGGAAACCTATGTGACCAGGAGAGGGAGACTTGCAGAGCTGAATGCCAACAAACAGTGGAGTAGTGGACCCTGGATCTCAGTATGTATTGATCTGTGGAGGGCAAAGGTGGGATAGTTTAGGTCAGGGAAGGGGGCAAAAAAAATAGGTGCACTTTGTCTAAAAGTGCACTTATTCTTTAAAAGACAGAGCTCAGGTCATCAGGTCTGACCCACCAAAAGAAACCAGGTCCACTTGCAACCTCTGTAGTTTCTGGCTCTCTGACATGTTGCCAATTCTTTTAAAAAGCACACGATTGGTAAACATTATCATATATGTCATGAAAGTATACTTATATTGTAGACCTCCTCGCCTCCAGCTCCCCCTGCCAGTCTTATATTCACCTTTCCTTAATCTACCAAGATATTGCAAATGAGGCTGATCAATATCTTCTGAGCCTGTCCCGCACATGAGCTGTGCACTCCTATTTCTTCCTATGGAGAGTTAATGCAGAGTACAGGCTTGTGCCCAGAAGCTGTCTATGGTAATGAATAGGAGTGCAGAGTGCACGCCTGGTTTAGAAGATTTTGACAAGCAGCTCTGCGGCCTCATTTGCAGTATCTTGGTGGGTCGGTCCAGGTGAATATAGCACTGGCCAGGGGTAAGGGAAACTAAAGCATAAGTGCAACTGCTACTAAGTTTCCAAATATCTAAAATGCTTACTAAAAGTTCTACATTTGTTATTTTAACAGATCACACAGTTATAAGTAATTTGAAGAGATGCTAGGAACGTAGAAAGAAACTACAACCATAAATGCACATGTAGGACCCTATAGAGATTTTAGCTACCTATGACTTTCTAGTGGCAGTGACTAAGCTTTTCTTTTTAAAGTGTGAGAAAATATTTTGATACACTCTCAGTGACTTTTTGATTTTTTTAAAATATATTTTGTGATATGAAATGTTTACACTTGGTTTGCATTGTGTGTACTTTTGTTTACTCAGTGCACAATATTTTTACATAGTTTTAAGATTCTGTAACCCTTCACTATTCTGAAATGTGATATAGAAGATGACAGGGTTTCCAGAATTTATATATCTTTATATCTCTATGGCATATTATTAACATATATGTGTGAATGATTTATGGAATGTGTTTCGGTAGATTCTGATTTACATTTAAAATGTGTCTAAATAAGCAGCTATTCTTATAATGTACTGTTCTGAAATATTTTTAAATGCTGTTTTCCTGTTTCTTTCATTCCCTCCTTGTTTTCCCTTTTACAAACTCTGTACAAGCACAACATTCTCTTTGAAGCCTATGTGGTCACTATTGCCACTGAAATTAATGCAAACAGAAATGTTTATAATTTATCTTCCATGGGCAGTAGTTGCATTTCAAAATGAATGTATTTGTACATAATTAGCAACTGATGTTGTGTACTGGAACTGTGCCAGCCAATCAAAAATCATCTTTTAATTTCTACCCTTTTGAAGCTGCTGAAAGCTGATTTCCAGTTGTATTCCCAGAATTATTGCATACAGTTACACTTTGCATTGTTATGAAATTGGCCTAGTAGTATATTATTTACTACAGGTAATTAGGGGGTGATATCCCCCATGTGCCACAGCTGCATTTCCTCCCCATCTCCAGTATTATTTAGTCTGCCTCTTTAAAGTTATTGATGTCATCATAGGAAAGCACAAACAAACCATGTAGGTTTCACTTGCTACTTTTCCTATTCCCTGGGGAAATCAGTATGTTCTGTGAAGTCATTCCAATTTGATTCACTTTCTTCTCAGCTAGAAACAAAATGGCAAGATGGAACCCCCATATGACACATATCCAAACTACACAGCTTTCACATATCTTCTTTTATTCCCAAATAATGTTCAAGTAAATGAAAGCTTCTTTCATCAATATCTTTATTCTGTGAGAATGTTAAGTGTTTTTAATCTTTGTTCCCATCACTCTCAGCACCAATGAAATGTTCTTGGTACAAAGGGATTATAGAATGTAACGTATAAGAGAAAATTAGAGATGACTCATGGTGGTAGAAGCTAATGTGACTGATATGTCACTGTATAGAGTGAATGTAAATAATGTGTAGAAAAGTAAAAGTATGAAGTTTAGTACTAGATACATTTTAAAAGGAACCTGTGTTTTGGCCATGCAGGGCAATGCAGCAGGTCCACTTCAGTGGCAGGCCAACCAGCTGCACATGCTCACTTTTCCTTCACTCCCCCTGCTCTGTTCAGCCCCTGGGAGAAAAGAGAGAAAGCCCTGTGTAAGCTTTAAGACACAACTTGGGGGGACTCTTTCCCTGCCCTCTAAGTGACAGTGCTGATTCAATCACCAAGCACCAGCACTGTCACATGAAATGAAACAGAGTAAGTCACGTGCTGCCCACACCCCAAAGCATTATTTGTTTTAGCTCACAAAGGCTGAAAAGAGCAGCTAAAGAGTTAAGGTAAGGTGAGTATGTGTCGCTGTTGGGATGCCATGATGCAGCTGAACCAACTGCTTGGCCCTAAATGAGAAAAGCTTAGGTTCACTTTAAGAAGGAAGTCACATGACAGTGAAAACTCAGCAATCCCTTTTCATGTAAATAGCTCACATCTGATATGCATTGTGCCTTATACTATATGTTTCTATTTCTAAACATAATTACTATGGCACTTTGGCACATGTACGCATTTTGCCTTTAATACGTTATTATACTTTGCTTTAATAAATCCTAAATGTCCATTGGTAGCTCAAATGTCATTATATAAAACCTTAAACCCACTCTGCACTCCTTTATTCAATACATGTAGTTATTAGCTATACTATGCTGCTTACTCTGAATTATTTTGCATCCCGTATGAAAAAAAAAACAAGTAGCACAGGTTTATCAATAGTGGTTGCAAGTATCTATGCAATCATGCTGGACTTTAAGTACCACTATTAATCAGTCATCATAAATCATCTTTGTTTTATAATTGTAAAGCTCTTTTATACCAGAATGTTATTCAAAGAAGGGTGTCACCATAGCTAGAGTTGACCCTGAAACTGCTATGGGGTCCTAGAAGCACAGGAGGGGCAGAGTTTAATGACTAAACAGTGAATATTTGTCAGTGGTATTAGCATTTGGCAAATGCACTGAGATAAAATGGAACTAGAATGTCTAGTTTAGGGAAACATGTTTTGCATTCAGGCTCAGAAGAGCTCAATGTGAAGGATGTAAAGGGCAGTCATAATAAAACATGCCAAGCTATAAACAAAATGGCAAGATGGAACTTGGGAAAACACAATATTTTAAGATAATTAGGCATTACACAGTATGTTCATGCTCCACATATTAGAGCACTATGCATAGTATAATTAACCAGAATCTCAAGACGTTTAGATTGACGGACAGCTAGTAAAAAAATAAATAAAAAAAAATACTTTGTTAATAAGGAAGGGGTCCTGTTAGACCCTACAGGAACATGGTTGGAATGGCAGTTCTTACCTCTGCATACCTTTATACCTGCATCAACATAAAGGTACACTGTGGAGTTACAAAAATTCAAGTAGACAGCAAATCTAACACATTTTACCTATGGATCATACTTTAAAAATCTCAGTAATTTATTTTAAGTCTCTAAGCTGTATGTAATTGTCTTTGGAATATACTACCCTCTCATATTCCCAAGAATAGTGCAAAACAACAAACAATACATTTCCTTTTAGATGGGATAATGTATTTGACACCCAAAGAAAACAAGTTTGGAGAATCTTATGGCTCTGGGTCACATGGTATTTCACATTTTTGGCATTTAGATATTAAACCTGACCTATCCATAATATAAAGACAACTAATATCACCAGAGATATTTCTGAATGTTGTAATAAGTTTCATTTATAGTCAACACTATTCCACATTGCTAAGTGGAAATGAGTGTCAACATTTTCTGCTTTTATCCAAATTGGTTACTATATCTCTTCAAGCATAACAAACTAAGTCACATTGACCATTAAAGGCAGCAATTCCATCAAAATGCTTTGATTTTTGCACACATGGATAGTTTTTTTTCTTACGTCTAATCTGGAAATCTCAGTGAAATGGATATTCAACATGCTGTTAAAAAATATTTCATTTTCCAATAGAGGCCAAAGACAATGTTGTGTGTTATCACTGCTGTGTAGTGAATGTATGGTCACGGGTGAGAATTGTGAACCTAAGCATTTAACTTATGTATGATTACATGTGATGTAATTTGTACTCTTACGTAAATATTACTATTACTATTAAGTAAATACTTTGGGGTTTTTGTTACATTCACTTCTATAAAAATGATAAAACAATGACACTGCCGAGAGCACCTGGTGCTGCAATTGTGGCTTATCTATTTTCTCTGTATAGTGTTACTATAGGAAATAAACTTGCTTTTCTTTGCTTTGTGTCTCTTTTCTGCTTCTCTTGCCTTTATTATACACTCTGTTATTGCTTTGAATCTTTTTGCCTACACAGTCATGGCACTTCTACTAACCAAGCAACTTTTCACAATTCTTCACATTATCTCAATGAATAAAAACAGTTCTGTCCAGCCACCATTCTGTTCCTTTCATGTTTGTCAATATCATCCTATATTTCATATGTTCTTCTTAGAACTCCAGTTACCATACTGTAACACTGATAACACTCACTAAATGTTTAACATGATTTTCTTCTTTACCTATTAAATCAATCTCCTTTTAAAAAACCTTGGATTGTTAAGTGATGAGGGGACCATTTACTACAGAAGTCAAGTTTTTTTGTTAGCATTTACATTTAATTCCAGTCTCTGATTATGTTATATTGGTGTTGGGTGGAAAGCATAAGCCCAGTATCGTGGCTGGTCAGATACCTACCTTGCCCTGCTTCTCAAGAGATTTGACAGCTAATACATAGTGAAACCATACAGCTTATTGCAATATGGTGTGTAATCTTACAATTATCTTTAGAAACTAAATCAGCATCTTATCCACAAGATTATAATGTATAATACATCTTTGACACTTTCAGGTTTCAATACTAAAGTCTGTTTAAAGAAAAAACGGAACCAAATTTTATGTACATGGACTTCATTTGAATGGAACAGCAGGCACTTCCAGGTGCTTGTAGGTCATGGCAGTTTTTTTTATAGTGTCCTGGGACTCTGAATCCCAGGCCACTCGAAATTGCAAATACTGACTATAGTCATAAAGTCGAAGGCTCATCCCACCCCTTTCACCCTCTGTACACAACTATTGGCTATCACTTTGATGGATGGCATAACCAACCAATAGTGTGGTGCAGGTGGTTGGAGGATGCAGATAACATTTGCAATTTAATGACTGAAGGCAGTATTTGCATAATTGAGTGTCCCGGGATTCAGAGCTTCCAGGATGACATTGATTCAAGAGATGGTTTATTTTAAATTAATTTGTATAGGTACACTTTTACAATTACCTAATCTATTATTGGTTGTTACACTCTGAAACTCTGAAGGAGATTGTTGTGAAATCAGGAGACATTACAGTTGTTAGTAACTAAAACCTCTTAATAAATAGCATTTATTTGCCATGCCACTGGTATATGTAATACCCAGGATATCAAGGTTTGAAGCATGTACTGCAGGTATCCTTATGAAGGTAAAATCACTGACATTTATAAAGGATAGTGATTGGAGCTACTGTACATGAACAGGCTTACAAAGGACAGAGGCGTTCCTGATATACTTAGCAATGTCAAACTACAACCTCCCTCCATACAAAATGTGAGTGCTGCACATTTTTGATTTATACCTCACGCAAGACAGACCAGGTGGTCTTCATACTTGTTTTCCTCTTATATGTTGCATGAACAGACTGCATACAAAGCACCATGAAGTTGATGGTGTAAATAACCCGTGTTGAGCACTGTATTGGATGATTAGCCTGCAGGATAGGAAGAAAAAAAAAAGGGAAATAGGATTTCAAGTATAACAAATATGAAGTTACATTATTATATTTACAGTCTGTCTTTTATTTGTGCTTTATCTGCTCAAGGGCTCTGGGCACCTGTGGGTAAATCCAGTAACATAACAAGGAGGAATTGGGTGTTGGGTCTCCTAAGATATTATATAAGACTTTAACATAATTTAGGATAAAAGGGCAGATCTCTACGAAATGGTGTTCAGAGTTACTACGAAGACCTAAGTCCTAACTATCAGGGACCACAGTGCATTTCTCCATTAACACTGAAAAAATTCTGACACATACAAAGCGAATAATGAATTTTGCAAAGCATGATGAGAAATTCAATTCTAGTCAAGAGTATAAAGTCTGAAACAGCATAAAGAAAACACGTAACAATAGTATGAACACCATAACCTGTCTTGTCATTACAACATTGGTTATCCCAAAATTAATGCTGTCTTTCCACAGCTACAATTAGTGTCATGTTGCAAGATGCAAAAACAAAATTGAGAACTAGTGTTTTTACTATTTTAAAAAACTTACTGAGCCTAGCCCTAACACTGTCCCTGACCTAATGTCCTAACCCTAGCCCCCGTCTTATTTTTGGCACTAAAGCTAGCCCTAACTCTAGCTTTAATTCTAGACCCAACCCTAGCCTTAGCTAGCAAAACCTTCCCCTTAAACCAAAGCTAACCTTATTGAAAATCCAACCCACAATTAAACAGTTATTGAAAAAAAGCAAACAAATTACTACTCTCATGGCAGAAGGAGCCAGCCAGCATCAGACACCATTTTGTATAGGTGCGTGAAAAAATGTGTAAGTATATACAAAGGCATCATTTTAAAATGAAGCTTGACACAAAAGGATTAAGAGTCTTATTGAGCCAGCAGACAAATCTCACATTCCCTAGAATGAATTTAATAGACATTACTAGAGTTTTAATCCAAGGTGAGGAGTCATTAGGTTACTTGGTCATACACAAAACATACACAAAAGGAGAGTCCCTAGAAGAAGGTTCTAATTTAGATGGAAGTGGAAAAGATGTAAAGTAAGGAACAGTATTACATTTCAAAAAAGGGATTTTGGCATAAGAAGAATTTTTGAAGTTATTGGTGTGGTATTTTATTTTTCTGTGGCTGAAGATCATTAACTTTAGAAACACAAGAGGATTGTGGGAAACAGAGACTGAGGCTGCTCAGCGCGAGAAATGACATTGCTGCACTAGGGGGATCCTGAGAAGCCTCTCACCTAGAAAAGTGGAAGGCATATGGCGACCCACTGAACACGAGGTCGCGACCCACTTTTGGGTCACAACTCATCAGTTGAGAACCAAGGAACTAGGGCATATTGCAGTCATCTTGCAATTTACCTGATGGGGACAGTGTGGTACACTTCTAAGCTTCTCTTGGTGATTGAGGGCTTTACTAAATATAACCCCCTGTGTCTTTTTGATTCCCTTATTAAGGTCTACAAACTGGGGATACACACATTAATACTGTAACAATGCTATATAAAGAGGGTGCCCTGAAGTCCTTTAAACATCTCTGTTCAAAGCTTGGTCTTAGTAGTACTTCCTTCTATCATTACTTACTGCTTCAGAATGCCTTGAAGGCTCAGGATAATATTAAGAAAATTCACGGTGCTACTACCCCTTTTATTGACACTGTGGTTCAGAAAAGTATCGCTAGAGGTCTGATCTCACATATTTATGCAAATCTTTTGCTTAATTATCTATCCAAGTTTCTGCAGTTGAGTAAGCGTAGATGGGAACAAGACATGGGTATCATATCAGATGATTGTTGGGAGAAGATTCCCCAGTTTCTCCAGAGAGTGTATATCGCAGTTCAACAGGCTAACACAACTATTCATCAGAAGGCTTATCGAGTTGGGTGACAAAGTGATTTGTTGTTGCTCTAGGTGTTGTAAAGGCCAGAGCATTACACTGAGGTTTCAAAAATGTGGTCATTTTGGATTGAAATAATAGACACTTCACTCACTGAGAATAACCCCCGCCCTTCCAGTCTTATTCTCTCCAGTGGATGTTGGCTGCGGACCCCCTGATAGGGTAGTTCAGGGATCCATAGACACATAAAACAACATTCCATTTTGTTTATTGCTGATATTTAGGGTGTTAGTAACAATATACTAATACTTGATTGTTCTGTTGCTCAATGTGCTATGCCTAGCAAATATCCAGTTTTGTTACTGTTTGAATATGTGATAATAGTTTAAAGCAGTATAGCTGCCCACAAGCCGTAGTTCATGCATCACATTCAATCATCCATATCTTGCAGCGTGCAACTTAGGTATTAGTCTGTCCATCAAATGTTTAGACATGTTTGAGTCCCTTTTATTCTCTCTTATGTCTCTTATTTTGTGTTTTTGTTTGGGGCGGGGGGGGGTAAAATGTTTAGTCCCTCATTAAAAATGCTATATAAAGAAAGAAAGAGAGAGATGTAGTCATCTCATACTTATTCTGCAGTTCTTGGGCCCCAGCAGGCAGTATTTAGTGTCATCCTTGCCCAGGTCAACATGTAACCTACAACAGTATGAATAGAAGTGGCTCTACATCAGGAGACCTGTTGTATAGGTAAAGTCCGGCCACACCACCCCATACTATGTTATTGGTTGCATGCTAATGAGGTCAGAGAAGGAGCTGTATATAGCACCATGTGTACCCTACAAGAACTGCTACATGGTACTACAGTACCTACACTCCAAGAACTGTTGCACAATACTGCAGTAACTACACTGTCAGAACCATAGCTGAGATAAAGTCTAAACAATATTCTTTGGACTGCCATCTGCTAGTGTAAAGAATGTATAGGGGTTTTGTACATATTAATATTATGAAGCCTTCTATCCAGCCAAAAGGTGGAGCTCGCCTCTAGTCTTCTTTTCACATGCTGTACAGTTTCTTGTAACCACAGGGTTGTAACAAGCCTGTTGATTACAATGTCTACAGCTGAATGAGACATTAGAGGAGTGACTCTTTCCCATATTTGAAGGGTCAGTTGATGTTTCAAGTAGATGGGCCAACTGGAAATTGCTTTGGGAATCCTGTGTCATTAATTAAATTAATAATTAATTAAATTATTTATTAGACTTTTTGAGGGGAAGCATCAAATATCATGATAGTAGTTTCTGAGCAGGTTTTATGAAGCACAAATGTAAGAACATTGATTTGATAGGGTCTGTAATGGCAGTCATCTCTACCAGTCTCATATAACATATATCAAGTCTCTATCTCCTGCACATATCTATAAGTGGTTGAGGACATGGATTCCAGGAGATCTTACCTTAACATATGGTACAAAAAGCAGGAAAAGTCTTAAAGGAGAACTATGAGGTGAGTGCTTTTCACTCACCTCATAGTTCTAGCCGACCTGTGACAATGAAACTGTCACAAGTCGGCTCAGTAGATCGGGAGGTGAGCGAACACATACCGGCGTTCGCTCACCTCTCGATCCTGTCACGGCTCTCTGCCGTGACAGGGGAGGGGCTGGATTCCCCCCTCCCCACTCCGATCCGCCAGCGCTGACTGGCGGAACGGACGGGGAGGGGGCGGGTACAACTGGCTCTGCCTCTAGATAGGCAGAGCCAGCTGTCAGTCATGCAGCTGGGCGGATCCAGACATAATTGTCGGGATCCGCTTCAGCTGCGACGTCTTAGTATACCGCGAGCAGCAGCTCGCGGTATACTGCGGCGTCTCAGTATACCGCAAGCTACAGCTCGCGGTATACTGAGCCTAGGCTGACGGGAGGACGCTAGTTTGTGTCCTCCCGTTACACTAAGGAGAACTATGGGGAAAAGCCTTAACCCCATAGTTCTCCTTTAATAGGACTTTGAAGTCTTACAGTCTTAGAACTTAAATATTAATAAAATGACTCACAAAATGTAAATTCTAATAAGAAATGCCACACATGTACATGTTAAACCAACATCCAAACCTCCACCTCAGGCCTACCAACCTTAATTGTATCACACTATTTTGCAGTACTCAGGAAAAAATAATCCCTTGAGCCGAAAACAAAATTCAAGTGTATGGGTGTCATGTGTTTCGTGAACCACTGGTCCACTTCTTCAGGAGGACATGAGGTGTTAAGTATCTAAAGTATAAATATATAGACGTGTAATTACAAATCTGTTACATGGTCATTCAATCTCAACATTACAGTGATCCTCAATAGAATGTGTTACCATGTGTTACAAATCTGATCATATTATAATAGCAGACTAGATGGTCTAACATCCCCATCCAGCTGGTTAATATATTGTGCAGAGATCCCATAATGTTAATTCTTGGTGAATGATAATTGAATATTTATATATTCTCTTGAAGATTGCCTGGGGTCACCCCCATCTGGGCAAAATATGCAAATGCACACATGTGCTATTAATGTTTTTATAAATAGTAGTTGCATCAATACAATGGTACTATGACTATACGATTTAATGAACCTTGTGAAACATATTTTTTATTACATTTACCTACAGTATATGTTTATACATACTTACCATTTCATGTCCTCCTGGAGAAGTGGACCAATGGTTCACAAAGTGTGTTGAGATTGCTTCATGCCCAACACAGCTCCATTCATTTGAATTCTCTTTTTGGATTTAAGTCTGAATATTATGAAGATGATTTTTGTCTGAATATTATGAAATAGTGTGATACAATAAGAGTTGATGGGCTTGAGGTGGAGGTTTGGATGTTGGTATAATGTGTACATGTATAGCATTTTTATTATATTTTGTATATTATGAAATTGAGTCATAATATCAGTATTTAGGTTGTAAGATGGTATTGTTGTACTTTAAAAGTCCCATTAGTCCTTTGCCTGCTTTTGTTTTCGTGCCACATATCCCCAGTCTCTAACCATACTTGTAGCATGTCTGCAATCCCTCACCATAACCTGTAGCATATCTGCAGTCTCTGAGTCTCACTTGAATCCCTCTTTATCTAGTAAACTGATCACTGGTGATATAGAGAATATAGATGTTTTAACAGAAGCATCAAATGAATATATGATATAATTCTTGCACAAGAGTGTGATATTCTTACATAAGCATCAGATTAAGATGTGAAGGGATGGCTGCATTATATTTCACACTGTTTTGACACGTGAACACAGAAACCTAAAATAAATGATATAGCAATTTATTTTTTTCCCCCATCTAAAAATGTAACAATAACATCTGATCCAGTGGGAATCTAGACTTAACGAGATCCATTTTCTATAAATGTCTCTGTTGTTGACACAGTCATGTGTCAAAATATGTAGCTACTAT
The DNA here is from genome assembly GCF_000935625.1 of Nanorana parkeri. NCBI lineage: Eukaryota > Metazoa > Chordata > Amphibia > Anura > Dicroglossidae > Nanorana > Nanorana parkeri. The sequence goes on along the minus strand of NW_017306451.1, from coordinate 948,501 downwards.
ATCACTTTATTTTTTATTCAGTGCCATCAGCCTCCCTGCCTTCGTTTTCCTGTTTCTTGATGCAGGAAATTATTTCACAATGCCATTTTATGAGAAGAAGAAAGCATAACTTTTAATGAACTGCTTCCTACACATAGATTGAGAATCAGAATTATTTTGCAATCAAGCAGAGAATCTGTAGGCTGGGGTTACATGTAGGAGCTTGGAAGTGTTACTTTGAAAAAAGCTACAATATAACTCATTCATATCACATTTATTTGTTCTTTCTAGTACATTTTAACAAAAGTAATCTAGGTGATATCATTAATAGTTATCTATACTTGAAGTCATTGAGAGCTTTCAGGTCATAAAGGCCCTTGATCTTTCTTCTGGCAGAGGCTTATTAATGCTTACAATGTTTTGCACTATAATTTGTTATTAACGTAGACCCAAGGGACCTCACAAATATATTTTTATGGCATGCTTATGCCGGCTACATAGTGTAGCCTGTGTAAAAGTGTAAAACTTGCAAGTATTTATTACCTTTCGCCCCAGTGCTCCTACTAAAAATGACTTCATCTTCAGTTCTCCTCTATAGACCTGTACTATCTTGGTTCAGGCATCATCCAAAAATTGCCTCTACTTCATGTAGTAAAAGCCTTCTTCTCAGTGGTGGACACAAGCATGAAAGGACCTCTGTGCAAAAATAACCTGGAGTTTTCCTCAAAAGAAACTTCTACAGAGAGAATTGCCATTTTACCTAGCTTCAGAAAAAGCAGTTGCCTGGCTATGTCTAGTCTCATTATTTTCTAAGTCACTGATCAGGAACAAGCATGCAGTTATCAAAGTCAGGGGAAGGTCCAAACTCCTGATCTAAATACTCAAGGCTGGATTTATACTTATTGCCCCCTTAGGCTAGCTGTCTTGCACCCCCACTTTCATACTCCAGTCGTTAGGCAAGCTTTATACATCATAGCTACACAAGATAGGCCAAGGATGGGGATGGAAAAGTTGAGACACAGCTTTCCCACTCTACATTAGTAGAGTAGGGCAGGGCAAACTGTCCCAATACTCTGCTAACAGCTCAGTTCTATGTATATGAACACATAGTTGGTGATCTGTTCTGTACAGTACAGTATTCTATTCAACAACGAAGGCCAAAATATACAGATACAGCAGCAATCATCAATGTTATGTTTTAATGTGCTTGGTATGACAGCTTTTTGCCCTACGCCATGCCCTCTGTTGTCTGTGCAGAAATATGACCCTGTGCATACAGTATAAGACTTTGAATCAGAATGATACACATAAACCTTGCATTTTTAAAAGAAGAGCTCAACAATGATAGCCTTTGTACTTTCAAGCTTTGCTGCAAACCTAATGCAACTCAGACGATCATGTATAGTGCTGCCAAACGCTGTCTCTATGCCAATTGCAGCAGCAGCACTAGCTATATGCCTAAAATCCAGTGTAGTAATTGTGATTCAGCCACTCTTATTAATGTTCAAATGTAGTAAATGTCTGACAGAGAAGAACACAAAATGTGACGTTTTCCAGACAGCAGTTTGTGTAATCAGTGCTCCCTCACGATTCTATGAATGGGACTGATGGCAGAGCAGATGTGTAAGGGAAACTATCCAAGCTGAAACTGTGTGGATGGCTGTGGGCATGAATGGTTCCTATAGAAAGGAAAGGGCATGACATACAGGGAAGTGGGTGGGGGTGACTAGTAGACATGAGTAAATGATGTAAGAAAAAAAAATGAAATAAAGAATATTTGAAATTCCTTTAGGGTTCATCTATGCTCATCTTGTGTCTTTGTATTGTATAGTAGAATTACATAACTTTCAATATATCAGTTTGCTATTATCTTCAGCTTTACGGGGCCACTCCACTCAAACATAATATTTTGCTGGTGGACTTCTGCCTGGATATTTTAACAGTAAAATCTGCTTGCTATAATGCTCTATTCTGTTCACCTAGAAGATTTCCTACCTATGTGTTTTCTAGCACCATTTTACAGCCTGCATAATACAAATACACATATTAAAAAGTGTTATATATGTATATATATATACATATATATATATTCATTTTTTTTCGTTCAGTTGGCTTCATCTTTGCTTAAGCATTATCCATCATCAAATATATATAGTGACATGTCAGAAATGTATTGATGCAGACCTGTAAAGTTACTAAAAAGAACACTATCACAATGGGATGACCTGGCAACGCTGTCGAAGTTCCTCGGAAGATCCTATTTGCCCACTGCCCCAGTAGAACAGCTAATGAAAAATCCATTCAAGGATTTGCCTGACATGAGGCATGAGACATGATGTAAGAAATTCATTTCTGAAACCAACCTTACAGGGTCAGAAGAGATTAGCATCTTTTAACACGTACCAATAACCTCTTCTAGTAGATTATCCCTTTCCTGGTACTGGGCTATACAGTGATTTGATCTTTAAAGGCAGGGGGAGAATGATCATTTCCTTGTCTCCTGTTAAAAGTCCAGCAAGTAAAAGAAGGAGACAAAGTAAGTGCTTCCTCAGGGTGTAATAGGGACCTTGATGCACCTAGTGTAATTTATATGCCTCCCCCGGCCCACCTATATGAAGGGATCACAGAGACTCCTGCTCCTTCTAAACACTTTCCTCCTTTAAGTCTCTGTAACCATGCATTCTTGTTCTTTTTCATGTTCCCTGTGTTTTTGATGCAGATACTCTATGTAGTTGATTTACTAAAGGCAAATAAGCTGATAACTTTGCAAGGGGATTTTCCCTTAGCTTAGTGAATGAGGTGAAGGTCTGCTGATTTTTATTATACAATCATGTGCAAGCAAAAATACAGATTGTTTACATTTTCTTTGCACATGATTGGGTATTCTTTCCAAAGTGAGTTTTCACCACATTCACTATGCTAAGGGAAAAATCCCTTGCAACAGCCCCTTTGCCTTTAGTAAACCAACACCTATATTCCAAGTTCTGCAACTACCTGTCCCTTCTCATTCCCTACTGCTTTATATGACAGTGTCCTCTCACCTCTTTCTGGGTTTCCTTCCAATTCCCATATGAGAAGGGAAGACTAAGCTGCATGTCCTTCAGTGTCAAAATGCTGCTGTCTAGAGCTCAATGAACCAAACAGCAAGGAAATTGGAGTAATGAGGAGCAGTCTGGGGACCTGATTTGGGGTAACAGAATTCATAATTAGTAGTGTAATTGGTAGTTTACAATATGTTATTAAAAAACACTTTTCTTTTTCAGTCGGAGAATGTTCCAGTTGTAAATGTTTTCAGTACATGGTCACAGCGAGCAGTACACAAAAGAACGGAACAAAAGTCCTTTTGTTTTTGGTAAAGCCTTAGATCAGGGGCGGCCGCATTTTTTTCACCTGGAGATCTACTTTTCTATTGACAAGCTCAATGAGATCTGCCAAGGAAAAAACACCTGCATTCAGGGGCGGGAGGGGGCATGGCGGTGCATTGAAGTCAATAGCACCGCAGCCACGCCCCTCACCCGCAGTGCGATCGCCCGCACCTGGAACGCAGGCACATTAGTGCCTGCGTTGCGGTCCAGTGCGATCTGCAAAAATGCTGCAAGCACTATTTTTGCAGATCGCACTGGACCGAAATGCAGGCACTAATGTGCTTGCGTTACGGGTGTGGGCGATCGCACTGTGGGCGGGGGGCATGGCTGTGGTGCCATTGACTTCAATACAACCCCACACCCCCTCCCGCCCCAGAACGCATGGTGTTGGCCGGATTGCAGTGTGTTCTAGAGGCGCCGGCGTCCTGTCCTTCCGCGGTGCTCGTGTGGCCGACGTTGCACATGGGGAGAGGTGTCCTGCCCCTTTCCGTCTGCGGCGTCTAACACATTCAGCCGGCAGCCACATGAGCACCGTGGGAGCATAGCCGTAGGTAGCTCCTTTTGCGCCTGAGGCAAGAAAAAAAAAGTGCCCACCCCAACAGGCATGTGACATCACCCAGCGCCCTGCCTCCAGGATTTCTTTTACATTTTTTACTATTTTTTTTCTCATTTCTCATTTTTTATTTAATTTAAATTTGTTTAATTTGAATGTTTTTAATGTATTTATTTTTTTACTGTTGGGGGGGGCTTTGGGGAAATATTAGGGGTCTAAACAGACCCCTAATATTTCTTTTTTAATAAAGAAAAAGAAATTGAGGACACAAAGTCCTCAATCTCTTTTTCTGCAGCCTCTGTTCTAAATGAATGGAAAGAACAGAGGCTTCCCATTCATTCAGAAACTATTTACTATCATCCAGTTTCTGAATGGGGAGGAGCCTCTGTACAGAGTGCTACTCCCCATTCATAAACTCATGAATGAACAGGAAGTGATGTAAAGCACTTCCGGTTCATTCATAACTGGTGACACATAGTACTATGTGTCCCCAGTTTTTACAAACATTGGAGTGATCTGCTGATTGCTCCAGTGTTTGTCCTGCACAGAGGATTGGTACATATCACTGATATGTACCAATCCTCTGCCGCTCGGCCACGCACACAAGGGGGCTCAGCCTGCAACTTCTCCTCTGGATCCCCGCTGCTCTTCCGGGCAGAGGCAGTGGGGGATACGAGGAGAAGTGAAGGTCGGAGCCCATGTCCGAGCGGTGAGGAGAGAGAGAGGCGCCGGCTGTCAGATCCTGACCTTGCGGCTCTCTCCCTGCTCCCTGCTCCTCCATGCTGCTGTGATAGCGGCTCCCTCCTCCCCCCCACCCCGGGGGGGGGAGCCGCTATCACAGCAGCATGGAGGAGCAGTGAGTAGAGAGAGAGCCGCAAGGCCAGGATGAGTCATCTTCAGACACTGAGAGAACGGGAGGCCTCATGAGGAGTGATAGTTGCTGCCCTGTCACCTGCCTGAAATTATGCTGATAATAAATGCTGTTTTCCAGCTCCTGAGTAATCATAACAGTATCATATACAAAGCCCTGTAATTTACATTTCCCTTAACCCCAGACTGGTGCGTAATACTGTTAGGCATGTGTTATAACTATATGATAAGGCAATAGGTCAAAGCATTGACTGATAGACTTCAGGCAACAACTCACCTCTGACACTCAGGGTCTAGAACGGCCTTCCTCAACCCGAGCACCTTCTGGTTTCCTCAGGGGTGCCTTAAAATATTTGCACAGTATCATGCTTTTCCATGGTGCAGGTAGGCCGCCAGCACCATAGATACGAATGAAGCTAATCCAGGGAGGGTGGGATAAATCCAGAAAAGGGGGCTGATGTGAAAGGGGGCTCCTGATGTGAACTGAGGGCTTCTAATGTGAAGGTGGGGTTTCTGATGTGAAGGGCGGGCTTCTGGTGTGAAGGGGGGGGCTTTTGGTGAGAAGGGGACACTCTAGTATAAAAGAGAGGGACTCTGATGTGAATGGAGGGGGCTATGATGTGAATGGGAGCTTCTGGTGTGAAAGAAGAGGGCTCCTGATGTGAAGAGGGCGTCCAATATAAGGAAGCGCTCCCGATGTAAAGGAGTACTCTGATGTGAAATGGTGGGAGGCTCTGATATGACCCTTCATATCAGAGCCCTCCTGATTTGGAGTGGGGCTCTAATATGAAGGGCTTCTGATATGAAGGGTCATATATTTAGAGGGGGGACTTCAATGTAAATGGGGGACCAACATATTTTTATGTTTTTGTATGGTCCCCCCCACCCCTTAAAATCTATTTTAAGATTGGGGTGCCTTGAGATTTTGCATACTTTCAGGGCTTGTTCACAACATAAACAGTGCGATCCAGAGTGGTCAGTGGAGTTGGTGTGAACCGGCCCTTAAAGGGTGTTGTAACTGAGAAAAGGCTGAGAACCGCTCAGACAGCATAAATGCAGCTAAATAAAGGATCAGTTATAAATCTTTCATACGTAAGCCTGTAAATATATAATAATTTAAGACTGAATAATCAGATTCATGCATACGTTCAACCATAACTGTTTTTTAATAATGCTGGAATGCAGTTTTTATTAAGCAAGCGACAAATGCACCCCAGCAAGTAAACAGAAATTGTCTGAGATAACAAATATGTGTACAAAGGATAGAGCTGAACATTTAACCATAATAAACCCCTGCAAATGCCAGCACTTCTGAAAAGCCTTAACAAATAGTTTGTCAGTTTGTGAGTCTTAAATATAATTTAAATGCCATTTCCTTCATTAAACATTTGCAGTATCTCCACACAGCACAACTGAAAGGACATTTAAACAGGAACAGATGCTGTGACCTTTTTTCCGTGGGGATTTATAATGTATTGTTTATTGTCGGAGATAAAGCAAAGTAAGATAAAAATAAACTGTCTTCTTGTCACACAGTGTTAGAGAACATTACCAAATGTAAAATCTACACACTGGTACTAGTCACTGTCATCTATGAATTAAATATTAGAGGAAAGCTCAAGTAATTTACAGTCTTACTACTGTCCTATATGCCATGTATGTTGTGCAGACTGTCTAAACTGCTTTATTCTACTTCTATCTTCATTTGGAATAATGTGCATTTGAGGAGTGATTTTTAAAGATCTGTGTACATTTTGGATGAAATTATAAAATTCCATCGATGTCCGCCATTTATATACAGTGCTCTTAATAAGCCATATTTTAATAAACAGTCTTCCCTTTTATCATGGATGAAAACCTGTTGTTGAACATGTATGAACTGGTGTTCCTACCTTCTGCATGTAGGAATACTAATTACTATACTTGTCCCACATGTACTCTGTGATGCCCTTATTAAAGATGTCCTGAACTGTGAACGCTGTGCCCATGTCACCAGTTTTGTTTGTGGTCTCCCTGCAGCTAAGCATTTCCCCAATAATGGCATACCATGCCATGTTCTGCTGTGTCTCTGTCTGGAAGTAGCTGCTCCCCTGACATAAGTATTAAATGCAATATGCAAGGATGTCCCTATATTGAGGCACCCTTGGGGTGGTTGCCTCAGATGGCATCTCATTTGGTCACGTGGAGGAGGCGGCAGGTGTGCCTGCAGCCCCCTTTCCGGCCAGAGCACGCCAGGTTGCTATGAGCTCTTAGCAACCTGAGACTCTCTGGCTGGCGTCCTATCCAGCTCCTGGAAACCAGTGACATCAGTGAGCTGGGTGGGATGCCGGACAGAGTGGGAGCCAGAAGTACTGTACACCACCAGCACCCTTTACTACACCCACCCCTCTGGTACCGTGCACCAGCAGCACACACACCCCTGGCTTCTGGCAGCAAAATGTGTAGGTACCCCCCCTGGTTATATGATAACTGATGGGGTAATGGTCAAGAAGCAGAAGGAGAGGTGCAGAAAACACAATTCCACAGTATAAAGCAGAAGTAGGGAGGTCATTTTAATGCAGCTTTCTCTCCAGTGAGAAGAACAGTGAGCATTGTAGTAATGCCTCCTATGATCTCACACTGCACACCGGGCTGGATTTACTCTCTCTGCTGCCCCAATGCCAGGTTCCTCAATGCGCCCCCCCCTATTCGCCAACTACCCCCCATGGAGAATGGTAGACCTGCAGGATGTCAGCTTCAGATTTGAAGCTGACAGCTTTTTCCTCCATAATACTGGGTGAGGCTCTACCTCACCTGCCTTCCCTGACCGCAAGTCCCTGGCAGGTACAGGAAGTGCCTGCTATTTTTCCGGGTAATGCTTAGATAATTAACATTGAAAGATGTTAATTAAGATAAGATAGGTAACATATACTATTTAAATCCAGGTCCACTTTATAATCATGTTGGAAATAGGATATGGCTAAGAGAAAACTGCTCAATCAGTTTAATAATTAAACGTCACCCAGCAATCAGCTAGTGAGGTACAGTGAGACGAAATTGTTGAAAAATTTTAAATAAAGGCAGATATGATTGAAAAAAAAACAATTAATACAGGTATGTGCTCTTAAAAAAAAATATGTATGCATTTTAAATATAAGTGATGTAAGTATCTAAATAAGTCAGTTCTATGAAGTCTAAGCATCTAAAGGGCTTTATAACTTGTTTAATAACAATCCTGTTATCACTTCGCTGTAACACATATGAAGATGCATGGAGGTTTCTAAACTACAAGAGTGAGAAGAATTGACATGAAAATCTTTATACCATGGATAACAAAAGGTTTATGTGTCGTGTATAATTAGGAGAGGGTGTTATCAATTAAAATGTATTATCTCTTAATAAGTTATAGATCTGCACATGGGCCTAAAATGTAGATATGGATAAGTACAAACTATAAACAGTGGATATGTAAATGAATACCAGAGAACCATTAAATAATGTATTACATTTAATAATAGCAAATGTGTTGCTGTTTGCTAAATGGGGCATTCAGCCAGATTTCAGGCAAACATGTGCTGCTACTGCTGACTTCCTTCTAAGAAAATAATTTTCTCCGCTGTCACTGGTTTTAAAGTGTCACTAAACTCAGGAGTTAAATCTTAAAAATGTATTCATGTATCCTAACTATTAACAAAGATGTATCTTATTTGTGTATCACTCGGCTGTAGATCCACAAATCATCTCTGAATTGATGCTGACACTGTCCTTCCTTCTGGAGGGTGGCTACTTTTGTTCCCCATTGTCCCTGTGTGTATTGTAAAGCGGCCACTACTCCAAGCTCACTCCCAGGATGGACTACAGTCTCACCTTTAGTTGGCTAATATGTATTGAAGGTATAGTCTATTATGGGACTGAGCTTGAAGTAGCCACCCTCCAGAAGGAAGGACAGTGTCAGCATAAATTCAGAGCTGATTTGAGGATCTACAGCCGAGTGATACACAAATAAGATACATTTTTGTTAACAGTTAAGGTACCTGAATGTATTTTTAAGATTTCTCTCCTGAGTTTATTGTCACTTTAGTACTCTCTGAGTCACTGACCTAGAAAAGGCAGAATTGATGGAGGATCATGAATAAAGTGAGAATTTTTGATCTCCATATTTGTTGCATGTAAAAAAGTTGCATGTAGAAAGTTAAAGCCGTTGGAGCAGCATGACAGCCAAGAACCTAGCATTTCCAGATGGAGAGGTCAGAACTGGCAGCCTTTATTATGTCACGACAGATTTATTTCCTCAAAATTCATATTTAATTATTTCGTAAAGACCTTTTAAAACGTTAAGTGTAACTCTGACCAGGCTGTGGACATTCAAATATTTACAAATTTGAACAGGCGGAAAATGAACTTTAAAACTAGCCCTCAGTTCTGTAGCTGCAGGCACTGCAAAGCAATTCATTCTCAAAGTTCATAGCAGAAGCACTAGTCTTTTTTCTCAGCTGTTCACCTTAACCTGCTCCTTTCTCCCAGCAGTGTCTTGTCAACTTTGCAGCCTTCTATCTATCTTGTAATGCAAGTGCACATGAAGAGGGTGCAGAAGGAGCTGGACTGCTGAAAAAAAAATATTTCAGTGCTTTGAACTTTGAGGATGAATAGCTCTACAGTCCTGCAGCTACAGAGGGCTTAATTTGAAGATCATCTAGTTTGTTAAAGATATGGAAATATTTCAATGTCCAAGCCTGGCCTCAATTTTTTTTAAAGCAGACCTCCGGGGGGAAATTTTTTGTTAAACCTTGCTTTTGTCTAGGTTCAAAAATAACAAAGATATACTCGCCCAATTATCCAAGCCGGCTTGCACTTAGATAAGTCCCTTCCACCTCTCTCCTCCTCCGCTGCAGTGATGATATGTCCCTGGGCGTCCTCACATCCTATACACGGTGTATAAAACGTGATGACACACAGGACCTTAAACCGCTGCAGCGGAGGAGGCAGAAGGAACCGGTTCTGCTTTAAGAGTCAAAACAGGATTGGGGGAGGTCTTTCATAAAAAAGTCTATAATCTAAGTTACAAGAATAAATATCTACATCTGTTTTCCAGGTAATGAAATGTGTACTTTATATAAAAGACTTCAAAACTAAATATTGGTATATATGTAATTGTGTCTTTCTGGATCATCCGCTTGGATGCAAATGATGTACGTATCTCATTACATGCTTTTCAGTATGTACAGATATTTATTCACAGTACGGTTTCTTCTAAAATAAATGCATATAGTAGGTAGGATGTTTTGCCTTTTCCTGTTTGCCCACACATTGTTTGTCCTGCTCTGCTATTCCAGTGGCATAATTAAAAAGCAGCTCAAATGAAAACGAAAAATCAGCACAATGTTGACAAAAGCTGGAAGCTGGAGCACTTCAAAAGCATCTGTCCACAACTGCTGATGTGATTTTCTAGGCAGCTGATTGTCTAAAATCCTTAGTGAGTGCTTTGCACATAGATGGAATGGCTGCAGTATATCCTTCTGTAAAAGCTTCCAGTTTGGGTTACGTTATTTAAGACAACCTGTCCGCACTTGAATAGAATCCCTACATTTATGCTTGAGCTGTGGATGTGATTTTAGGTTACAACGTGACAGATCTTAATTTTTACTTTTCATCTTTGTTTACCTCTTTGCTGAGTTTGGAAAAGAAGATGAGTAGATCATTATTTAAATAGTACAACAATATAACAATAAAGCAATAAGCTGGATGTGTATAATGTTTATTCTCTAAGCTACAGTGTATAGAAATAATGAAATACAACATTTTCTATAATTTTTTGCAACAGTGGTAACCTTACAGTAGTGTAATATGGTAGCAATTCCAGAATCATATGTATGGGTGTTGAGTTCCCATAGATTTTTTTATTAGTCCTAGAAATACAACATTATTGTTGCAGTGCATTGCAACTGCACCCTGTTTTATTCATCTACATTTGAATATCATGTAATTTAAAGCAACCCTACTAGTATCATTTTTTTAAATACAGTTTGTTCATATTTACACTTTATTTACCTTTAGTTAAACTTAAATCAGCCTTAATAATTTTTGCAGATTTTCTTTTTCTAATTCTGACTTTTTTAACTATTAATATTAAAGCTTTTGTTGTGTTAAAATGTTTTGCAATCTTTTGGATAACATTGAACAAAAAGTTTATGGGGTCTATTCACTAAGCTGCCATAGGCAGCCGAGTGAACAAGCGACCCGAAGTGAAGTGAGCCGAACGCTGTTCGGCTATTCACTTCAGGCTTGTACGGCTGATTTCAGTCGTATATCAAATGGCATATTTACCATATTTAATGGTTTTATAAGCTTTTTACATTTTATGCATTATATTTTCTACCCCTATATTTTCCCCTCTGGGTGGAGGTCACTGGCTGGCCTGTTCTTATCTAAAGAGGGAATCCAGGAGGCCAAGTTACTGCCACCAAATGTAAAATGAGCAGTTTGTTTTACAGAATCAATAATCAATTACAGAATCAATAACGAGATGAACAATAGAGGTACTATGCACATGAAGAAAGTCCCTAGTGTCTTTTTTAATAGCATACTTCTACGTTTGACTGGATAATACCTTTTACATTAGCTTGCCTAATGCTTGTGTTTTTAAGACAACATGCATACAAAGTAGGTCCTCCAACAAGGAGACTCTAAACTTTTCTTCAGGCCCAGATATAGGCTTCTGATTCTCCTCGGTATCCATATTTTATGCATACTATTTGGCCTGGACTTATACAGGCATTACCATACCTATCAGATAGGTTGTGTATACATTTTCATTTTACAGAGGTTTTCCAGAAGGCTCAACATTTTATAAACATAATTTTCTTTACTTCTAGGTGCAAAGAAAAAGATGGTGCAATTTAAGGATCTTGAAGAACCTAAAGAACATGAGACGAGTACTGAGCAATTAACAGTAAGTGCACAGTTTACATTCAACATTGGATGGCTTGGACAAACAAAATATGAAAGATGGATTGTTAGTAGGTAGAGAAGTGTGCCAACAACGCAACCAATTTATTGCTTGCAACAAAAAGGTCTTCAAAGATATTTTTAAGATATTGAAAATATTCTTGAGAATCACTGAATACCCTCCTTTACATGGCAAAAGGTAATTACACTTTGTCTGTGAAAACATGTAATTTATCTAGGTTCATGTCATGGTATACGTAATAGGAGTTAGTCACATTCAACTGGATTTGTCCTTTAATGTTAAGGACAATTTGCTGCTCAGTTGTAATTAGTGTCAGGAACTTACCCCGGCATTTATAGCCACTCAGGTAACTCAGTCGTCTTAATCTACTCTCCACAGAATGTGTCAAGGCAGAAGCTGACTTGACCAAAAACATGTAAGGTGTGAAAGTCTGTAAATGTACACTGTCTTTATTACATAATTAAAAAATTATGGTGCAAAATAGCATGGGGCAGGCGTTAATTATTCAAGTTACTTTGCTCAGTCACTTGAAATAAGAGTGAATTGTTGTTTAATTGTTGGGATACAGATGTTAAATCACACGTGATTGACAGATGGTGTCAGGCCCGCACTGCTCTTTAAGGATCATAGTTCCATTTTGATGTAGATCAGGGGTGGCAAACACAAGGCCCGCGGGCCGAATCCGGACCCGCCGGACCTTAACTTGACTAGGTGACAGCTGTCACTTGAAAACGCCAGATTAGGGATTTCTGCTGCAGTCTGAGCAGTCTCCAATAAAGTTTCTTGTGGATGTTTTCAAGGCTAGTTATTACTTAAATTATTATTAAAACCAGTAGCAACTGAATGCAGAGGCAACTATTTATGATAATAAAGAGTAGATGCATAGTCCTATACAACCGGCCCTTTGAGGGTAACCATACTGCTGATGCGGCCCCCGATGAATTTGAGTTTGCCACCCCTGATGTAGATGGTCTCTTTCATGCCTTTGGTAAGCCATTTGTCCTTTGTGTCTAAAATGTGCACCTCTCTGGCTTCAAAAGATTGTCTCTTCTCCTTAAAGTTTAGAATGACTGTTGAGTCTGTTGGACCATTCATTTGTTGAGGTGTACATATATTGAATGCATTGCACGGATTGGGATGCAAAATTGCAGCAATTATTTAAGATGGACAGATTTTGAATGCTTGCGAGGTTCATCTATGGATGCACACATGAAGAAGGAAGGAGAAAGTGTAGGACAAGCAGCTGGAGTATATTGTAGATGAGTGAAAGAGACATAAACTAAAGTATGTGATGGCCACTTTTACTTCTATCTAGGAACTAGTTCACATATGCATTTGGTATTAGTGCAATGTCAGGGCTTACTAAACACACCATGTATTTTTCAAGCACTGATTTGCTTCTATTTAAAGTTTTTCTATATTTTCTGACCCCTGTTATCACCTTGCTGTTGGACATAACTCCAGAATGACAAAAAATGAAATGTTACTGAAATGCTTCTCTAATGTATAGCATTTAAGAAGCATTTAGGAGTTGTTCCCATAGACTTCTATTAAGCACATTGGGAAGTGTCAGCAAGGTTTAACAATTACTGAATGCTGCTTGCAGCATTGAAATCAAAGCACTGTCATGCCAAGTAGCCAAATGCAAATGCGTACTTGCACACACACATTCTATAAGCCTCACAAAAATGTGTTCTTCCTTCCACAACACCTATAAACAAATTACATCTTGTGAACAGCAGTTTATCTTGTGTCTGTTTAAAAGGTATACATCAGGGCAAGGCGTTAATTGCACAGCGCCATATCTGTGTGAAGTTGGAACCCCATGTTTGTAAAACCTGAATAAAAATATACAATTTGTTTGCGCTGCGTTTGTGCTGATTTGTGCCGCTGATCCTTCGGCTATCTTCGGCCACCGAAGGGCTGCTGTACGGGCTATTCACTTTAGCCCGTACAGCTCCCGAAGCTGGCGGTGTGGCTCAAAGTGAAAAAGTGAAACCTGAAGCGGGGCGAGCGGCCGGCCATTGGCCGGCCGAAAGCCTAGTAAATAACAGCTGGGCAGAGCCAGCCGTGATCTCACACCTGGCTCCGCCCAGTTGCAATGACAGATCAGCATCCCCAGGTTACCAGGGGGCGCTGAACTGTCATTTAACAATGACAACTTGGCTGAACCGTGATGTCACGGCCGGCTCCGCCCAGTTGTTATTCATTGGCCGGGACCTGCTAGAAGACTCTAGCAGGTCCAGGCCAATAGGAAACATTTGGGTGAGGCTAGCTGTCACTGCTAGCTCTGCCCAATTTTTTCAATTTCTTTTTTCTTTTTTCAAATAATCTTTATTTTTGTTCTTTTTTTTTTAAATCTTTATTTTTCTACTTTGATCTTTTATTTCCATTTGTAAAAAATTTTTTTCTACTTTTTTTTTCTTCAACTTTTTACAGTTTTTCTACTCTGCTCGGTACCACGGAGGCACCGAGCAGAATAGCTGAGCCGAATGCCGCTGAGCGGCATTTGGCTATTCACTCACTGCCGTTAACCCCCTATGAGAATAGGCCGAACGACAGCGAGTAGCCTGCTGCAGGTTCGGCTCAGCCAATCCAGATGTTGGATCAGCTGAGTCGAACTCCTTCTGCACTTCGGCTCAGCCGAATATGCTGAGCATGTTCGGCCGAACCAAAGCCAGCCGAGGCAAGCCGCTGTACGGCTGAATTCAGCCGTACAGGCCTGAAGTGAATTGCCGAACAGCGTTCGGTTCACTTTACTTCGGGTCAGTTATTCACTTGGCTGCCTTCGGCAGATTTGTGAATAGCCCTCCAAGACTAAAACTAAATTAAAATTTGCCGTCAAAATTAACACTGGTATGCTGTAGCATTAACAGTGCCCTTCGCCTGAAATCAAAAATTTGGAGGGGTGTCCATATACTTTTGGCTACATAGTGTAAGTGCAAAAAACCCTTTACTTAAATAAGTATTGTACAGCACTTTGTACTGCTAGTCTTGGCCTTTTTTTTGGAATGTACATAAACATGCTTTTGTGCTATGTTTTAATTACCTCCACTATGTTTACATACTCTGCCCCCTTGTTTGTCTTGCCTGCTGCTGCAACTGCTGCCCGCCTCTAGTTTATTATTTAGTTTATGTTTAAAAAATGTAGTGATTAAATGATTTACTTAATCTGACCAACTTCAGATCCTTCTGATTCAGCTAAAATTTGATCAGTGTCTTTTCATATATAGGAGACTTTTTCATGTGAATTTGGCTGGTGTATTATTGGCCACATGCATTTTTTTTATGGCAATAGGCTCAAGTCACAAAGCTCTAAAACAAGCTTGAGGTACTCTAATTTAGCCATGTGACAGACATTTTCAAATCTTATTGGACTTTGCTACTAATAATTTTAATTAAAAATAAAAAGTATCCTTATTATGGTGTTTTAGCTTTGTGAATTAAGCCTAATATGCTTAGACTCACTTTCAGCAGAGCCTAATGGAATTAGAAAAAATGCAGTTACATTGCTGAAGATAAAGATGCTTTTTAAATTGAAGCTGATGTCAGTTACCATAATATTATTCATGTTTGAATGTGTAAAATACTTTAGAATCTAAACCCTAAATCCTGGGGACGCCAGACCAGTTACCTACATAACTCTATACATGCTGATAGTTTCACATTCTGTTTGCAACTTGTCAATTTAGAGGGTAAGTCCACCTACAAGGGATATTTCAGTTTTAGATACAGCCTGGCTGACTTACTAACATAGTTCCATAATCTGTTCCTGAAAATATTTGTGGATTTTCTCATGCCTTTTGTGCCATTATTATACTAAGTGGAAAAATATTTAAATAAAGGAATGTTGGAGTAAAAATCAGTTCATGTACTGAATGATGTCATTACATTAACTCCACCATGGCTCAGGAGATAACAAGCCCCTGTGTGATAGCATTTGGAGGTGACAGGTTCTCTTTATTCAACCTGTCACCTCCAGTACAGGAGTTTGAGCACACTGTGCTGGCTCTCCTGTGACAGCTTGGATGTGAAGGCTGTAAGTGCAGCGTTCCAGTCAGGTACCTGTTCGATGGTATAGAAGAGAACTCCTGGGAGCCTATGTCGGCAATCCATGCCCCTCGACTCATTCGTCTCTTTTTACGGAACAACCCAGACAAAGCCCGTTGGATGGGCGCCCGGAGGTCCCCCTTAGGGGGGGGCCATGTCAGGTACCTGTTCGGGGAAGATGCCGTGTCCCTCTGCGGGGACATAGACGGAGACGGTATCCAGCGGCACGTCCCGGCCGCGCAGGCGCAGACGGCAGAAGATCGGCGGGTTGCGTCCCCGTGCGGCATGACGTCATCGCGTTTGTGCGGCGTGGTGATGTAATCACGCCGGCGCATGCGCAGTAGCTCGTCCTCGGCCTATATAAGGTGCTGCAGGACGCTCATTCAGTGCTGGGTGATCTTCAGCCAGCACTGGATGTTCCTTTGTGCTTGTTCCTGTCCCTGGTCTACTGCCCTGCCTTGTTCCTGTTCCTTGCCCTTTGTGCTTGTTCTTGTTTCCTTGGCTTACTTGTTATCGACCCGGCTTGTCTCTGGACCTCTCTCTTGCTTATCCTTGTACTCCGCTGCTCACTTGTTACCGAACTGGCTTGTCTCTGGATTTCTCTCAGGATTAACCCCTTGTACCATCTTGCCTGCACGTTACTGACCCGGCTAGTCTCTCACGCTCCCTTCTGCCTTTACCCTTCACGCACGGCGGATATTCTGCTAGGTCACCAAGTAGACCTCGTGACCTACAGTTCCGCATCCGACACTCGTGCATCCCCTGCCTGAAACCTACTGTTCTCAAACCCAGTGGTCATCAGACGGGGTTGCAAGGGAGGTCCTCCTCGTCATCTCGGGCCCACACCACAATCCTAACAGTTCCTGTCTCAGTGTTCACACTCTGCTCCCCGCTCTTCATCCTGAATGAATATGCCATGGTCCCGGGTCCCCCAGAAGAGCGGTGGACCCCAGAGACCATGGTGGGGAGGGAGGTGGCCAGCGGTGAGAGGCAGCCGGAGGTGAGGGCGGACCATGGAGGGGTGCAATGGAGGGAGGACGGACAATCAGGCTAATTACGAAGGATCTTGGCATCGTCAAGGTCACTTGTACAAAACAAGCTACAGTTTCCCACGCTCTACATTTAGCTCTGCTTGCTAAATGTAGAAAAAAGTACCCGGCGCCCGGTTTCGGGCGAAAAGACCTCTTCCACCCTTCTACTCCCTGCCGTCCTGAGGCCGGGCCTCGGTGGCCTTGTGGGAAATCCAAGTACCACAGTACAATGGCTACCTTGATAGTTGCCCATTCAAAAAGGTTTTTGGACCTTTTATGGATTCCCATTCATCCTTCACGATTGTAAGTGTTTATTTGAACTGATCCAGCAGAACCCATACATTTTAACCAACCTTAATTATTTATTATCTGTATAATTTGTGAGAACTAGTTTCAATTAATAGAGCATAAAGGATGCATCCACTTGCTTAAATCTTATTTTAAGGGCTCCTTTGCCCATGGCCTGGATGGGAAGGGGGTTTAACACCGCGGATGTCAACTGGTTAAAAGAAAGTTCTGAAAATAACAATGCAGTTGCCCACGCAGGGGTCGTTCAGCATCTCTTGACAAAAATATATATATTCATCCAGCCTCTTGGCTTTTCTATTGCATCACTGCTGCTCCGGCCTCTTACCAGCACTCTTACCATAAGGCCTGTGCACAGCTGCACACTCAATACATGCTGGTCAAGTTCAAAACATGGACCCAGGAATGGAAGCTTCATCCCACCCAAGACTCTCCAAAGCCTCCGGGTTCCAGGACCCTGGCCAGGTTTTATCAATGCCGTAGAAAACTGAGTTTTCTCCCTCTGCAATACGCATCCTGGAGCCTCTAAGCCTGCATGGGTGAGAACCTTGAGTGCCCTCTAGCCTTTATCACACAGTAAAAAGGCACAGCCCCGTTACAAATGTCAAACAATAATATTATCATCAGAATACATGTTTACAAATGTTTGTAATTGTCTCTACCCTGTGAAAACTAAACAACTGTCTGCTTTATATAAAGCAAGGAAATATAAAGTTACCAGCAGGGAAATGACAAGGGCCTACATATTCTGCATTGTGCGAAATGGTAAAATCATGCAGCCAGGAAGCTTGCTGAATGTTAATATCTCTTGCTTTCTGGTTATAATAGCTGTACAATGCAGCAATGCTTCCACTGGAAAGCCGCTTGTAATGTGAGCAGGCTTGGATCGCATCCCACAGCCATACATACACCCTTTCTAGTGTGGATCACACAGCTTGATTGCACTGGAATGAGTGAGAAAGCTCTAGCCAGCCCATTCATTTATTTATTAGTCAGTAAGAGCGGCAGGGAGGTAGGCAAGAGACAGGGGAGCTCAATGTCATAGCAGTGACACTGCTGCTGTCTATGCTCACACGTACTGTCCTGAACAACATCCACACCCACTGATGATGGGCTGCAACCAGATAACTCTCTGACTGGAGGAGTTTAAACAACATTAAGTGAAAGGCTGCCTGCTACTGCTGCTCTGGTTCATCAGCTGCTGTCTAATCACTGTCATAGGAAATCCTTAAGATATTTTAAAAGACACCAGGGGACATAAAGCATCTAACTGGATCCAGAGGACACATTGAGGACTAAGGTACGGTACTTTTAACAGAATGCAGCAGTCATCCTGCAGCCTCTGCAGCTTCTACCAAAACTAGACTACTGACTAAGGTTGGCTTTTTTGGGGCTGCAATGACATCTAAGGATGAGACATGATTTCTGAAATAAAATTGTGTCAATAAGAACAATTTGAACATACATTACTACTCATGTTAATATAAAACATATGCTTAAAACTGTATTGTCATTTTGAGCACTTAGTGCTGCAGTTAGCGAACTTAAATCATTGATCGTGGATTTATAGAATGTATGTATAAAGAGAGTTATGTAGAATTTAAGTAGGGACCTTATTAACCATTCCTTAGATTTAGTTGTATGTATTACAACTTTTAGTATAACCTATCAGACAGCAGCTGATAGCATAAGCTAGGACTGGTAAGTCTCCAGCAGCTGAATAGGTTGGCAAGGACTACTGTGGGGTGTAGAACGATTATGCAACTTATTTAATCTGTACATCATTTCTTTTATACTATGTAAAGCAAAGCATGATCGATAGACAGGGTCCAGAGGTATCCTATAAGATAGCCTTAGTGATGGAAGCTGTAATGTTTATCTACATCACAAGAAAAGATATACTCTCATTCCAAGTCCACAGAGGGTACCTGAAGGGCATATTTTTAGAAACTACAGTTACAGCCACTTAATTTTTGGGCAGACACAATGATAGAGGCATGTGTCATGTATTAGGGACTCTTGTGAAACTTCAGGAGTTGGGAATGATCTGCTCTGAATACCTAATTACAGTGCTGAAGTTATGCTGAGTTTGGCCCTTGTTTCACATACACATTTAAAAAAGCTTTTATGTCTTATCAATATCATTAGCTACAGTAACTTTTTTAACACGATATGTGCCATAGCGGGTAGGGTTATTAAAGTGATAATATACTAATCTGTAACACTTTAAGTACATTCAACCCTCCTAGAGTTCGCATACATTTGTGGTGTCATCAATCTGGCGTTGACTTTTCTCTTTGTATGATGATTTTATACTCTAGAGCAGCTCCATCAGTTAGTAATCTATTCTCATAATATGACTTAGTGCCACTCTTAGGCTGGGTTCACACCTGGGCGTACGGAATATGCACGTTTGCCGCACGTTTCGTGCCGTGCGTCTTTACCGTGATTAGCGGTAAAAGAACGCATGACAAATGCGCATTTACGTGGGCTATCCGGCTGTATCCTAATGGATACGCGTGGAAAATACGCCCCAAAGAAGCTCCTGTACTTCTTTGGGGGTAGGGCGCTGAAATACGCCCAGGTGGGAACTATGCCCATAGGCAATTATTGTTTTTCACATGTTGAGCGTTTTACAGCGTGTAGGAACGCGCTGTAAAACGCCCAGGTGTGAACCAGGCCTTAGAGGTTGATGTGTGGCCAGTTTGTGATCAAGGGCCTTTTATATGACATTTGAAGAATGACATCAGACCCATCACTTATCTATAAATATAAAATTCAGTCTGTAATGGAGCAAAATATCTGCAGAAGAAGCTTCAGATAAGACTGTTATTCTTTCCTGTTTGGGCTAAACATGGGACGAAGACATTACTTGCAGTAAAGTTATTTAGGTTCATAGCTTTAAAGGAGAACTATGAGGTGAGTGCTTTTCACTCACTTCATAGTTCTAGCCGACCTGTGACAATGAGACTGTCACAGGTCGGCTCAGTAGATCGGGAGGTGAGCGAACACATACCGGCGTTCGCTCACCTCTCGATCCTGTCACGGCTCTCTGACGTGACAGGGGGAGGGGCTGGATTCCCCTCTCCCCACTCCGATCTGCCAGCGCTGACTGGCGGAACGGACGGGGGCGGGTACAGCTGGCTCTGCCTCTAGATAGGCAGAGCCAGCTGTCAGTCACGTAGCTGGGCGGATCCCAGAACAATTGTCGGGATCCGCTTCAGCTGCGGCGTCTCAGTATACCGCGAGCAGCAGCTACAGCTCGCGGTATACTGAGGTTAGGGTGATGAGAGGATGCTAGTTTGTGTCCTCCCATTACCCTAAGGAGAACTATGGGGAAAAGCCTTAACCACATAGTTCTCCTTTAATGCCATAGTACTAGTTTATGGCCTATGAATCACAGAATGTTGGCAGATTACAGCGCGTTTTGCCCATTTACATCAATGTGTCACAATCTGCCTGCTAAAATGTGCAACTTAATGTACACACACTGATGCATCCAAAAACATGCAAAAACCGTGTGCGGCGAAAACACGTGTAGAAACCAAATGCCAAATGGTTCATACTGCAATTCAGCCAGTCTTGGATTCCAAGCACCTCTTCTAGACAGCACAGTCAGGATCAGCATTCCCAGGACCTTTTTGTAGACTACACTGCATATAAGCAATACAGCCTGGTGGAGGATCCACAACAGAATCTGATTGGACCAAGAAGGCACAGCAGCACTTGGCTGAGGTCATCCTTGTGCTCTACAAAACAAGAGAGAACCGACTGTTCATATTGCTGACCCTCCTTCTGCCATTGTACATGCTGCAAATTATTAGACTAATAATTGATAAGGGTTCAGGTATTCGTATTGGTTGTATATAAAAATAGATGTGATGATTTAATGAATATATAATGATCTGAATTCAGTAATGGTTTTTTTCCTGTCTGTAGTGTGACTTTGAGGGCTTTTGATCACAATGGGTGCAGGGTTCAATGTATTTTCATGTGATTTCCAATGCAATCATATACAGGCACTATAGAAGTCATTCCTTTAATATGGACCATTTTCCCTAAAACAATGTGTTGCAGGATGATGGGAAAAAGGTCCCAAATGCTGAATTTTGTGTTGACCTGCATTCTGCTACTCAAGCCCAGTCAAATGGAGTCCTCTTAAATGCATTTCAATAGGTATGCACCGATACTTTTCAGATACTTTTCAGATACCAGTACCGATACTTGGCATTTTCATGAGACCAACCAGGGTTGCAGCGGTTACAGCTGGGACCTGGCTCTGGTGCTCCACCACTGTCCTGAAATCATTAGTCTGTATTGTTTTAGAAAAACAGTCACATGACAATAAACAAAAATGTATCAGTACTTGTACTTGTAAGTACTTGGGCAAATATCAGTACTTGTACTTGCAAAACTGGTCTGTGCATCCCTTTATATATATTTATAAAAACAAAATCATACATTATAAAAGAGGTGTACAAATCCCAGGAGCTCCGTGTGCTCCTTACAAATGGCAGATATGATATCAGCAATGGCAGGTCCCACATTTCTATCATGACAGGTGAACTTCAAAGATACTCTGCCATGAAAGAATAATGGAGGCTGCCAGTGCTAAACTCTCTTTTTGAAAATGATAGTTGCCTGGCTTGATGCTTTAGCTATAATGCTGTCACGGATCAGGTATAGAGTTAAGAAATTCTTACATTTCCCCCCACACTGATTTATAGCATATTTGTTCCATGGCTGACTGAAAGAGTACTTAAATCAGACACATTTAGGTAACTAGCATTTTAAAAAGAAGGCTAGCAATGGCCGCCCACATTCTTCTCTCATAAAAGTAACTTTAAAGTAGCAAGGAATGTCTGTTTTTCATTTTAAGTCCTTATTAATTTTTTACTGATCACATACCTCAACCTTGTACTATAGTGTAAAAAAAAGTCTATACAAAAGTAACAATTACATTCCTGGGGAGCTAGGAAGTGTTCTGTTCTTGCATATAACCTTTGGACGGCACTATTCATATTATATAGTAGGGTAACATCACAAAAGACCTAGATATAATTAGGTCAAAATCATGTTTCATTTTATTCTCTGAGGATTCCAGCAAATTTACTTTGAATAACTAGGGATGTTTATATCCAAAGACCGCTGTGTGGCAGGCAGTCTATGTGAATAGTTTGATGGCTGTGGGTGATGGATTATGGAAGATGAAAAATGCATGGAGTAGACATTAAGCTGCCACAGGAAGAGAATGATGTCAAATTGTATATTATATGCTGTATTTATCCCAGCTACCATCATCCATCAAAATGACAGAAACAACTTATTGCCTAATCCTTTTACTATACTTGATCATCTTTACATTACTGCACCTAAAATAATACTATCAAATAAAATGTTCTTTTAGCTAAGTAACACATACAAAACTTTGTGAAGCAAATTATTGCCTAGTATATAATGTGAGTAATTGAGCTAATCTCAGACACAATTTTAATTTGATGACTTGTAATAGCCTTCAAGTTATCCTTATTTGGAGGGACTGTCCCTCTGGAACCAAACTCCACTATCAGGGGCGTCACTATCAGTGTGGGAGGTGCAGCCTGCACTGGGTGACACCATCAGAAGGGTGACACCAAAATGACTGGACCGAGAGCCCTACAGCTGCACGAGAGAGGAGGGGACGCAGCCGCATACCGTATCCCACCGGATAAACAACCCCTCCTCTCTTTTCCGGCGTGAGGATGGCTGCAGGAGGTTAAGTGCAGGTGACGTCATTAGACGCAAGCGCAATGACTTGCCACCGGGTCACACCTGGCGGCTGCACTAGGTGACAACCGGCATGGTGACGCCTCTGTCCACTATGCCTCTTTCCTCCTCAGCTGGCCCTGTTTTTGGTGTGAGATACTGTATATATTTATATAAATGGCAGTATTTAACTACCAAAAGTGTTACACTACATTAAACCAATTATCTGACCTCTAAATTATTTAATTTGTTACCTTGAAAAGCCAGTATAAAGGAAAGGTAGTGGTAAAAAAAGTACTTGTGGATTTAACCAGTCATTTGTGCCATTTTAATTGGGGGTGTGGTAGGCGTGTGATCTTTACCTACATACTTTGTGCTAAAAGGTACCCCGTTTTCTAACTTGGGAAGTCTGACTTTGTGTCATTCAGCTTTTTGATTGACTATTCAGGTCCATAAACAAATGGGTGCATTAGAACGGAAAAAATGCATTGTTATGGCTATTGTTTTAAAAGCTTAACTAGTGATAAAGGAATTTATCATGCTTATTCTCCCAGAGAAAATATTAGAGATGCTTTGTTTTTTAAACAGTTTAAAAGATGCCAAATAAGGAAAAAGCAGTTCTAATATGTACTCTGTGGCCAAACGTTTTGTGGATACCTGACCTTCACACTTACAATATGGCCAAAAGTAGGATGGAGCCCGCTTCATGACTAGTTTTTAGAGAAGGGAATTGCTAACTCTAGGCATGCAAATACTTTTTAGACAATTGTGCGCTTCCAAACTTGTGGTAACAGTTTGGGGGGAGGCCTTTTTGTGTTCCAGCATAACCGTGTGCCTGTGCACATAGCAAGGTCCATAAAGACATGGTTCGTTGAGACAGGCTTTGAGAAACTCAAGTGGCCTGCACAGAGCCTTGTTTAACACCTTTGGGATGAACTGATGATGCACCAGGTATTCTTGTCTAACACATGTGGGATAACTCCCCAGAAGAGAGGAGGCTATATAGATAAAGCTGCTAAGGTAACTGTGTGTGGGGGGGGGGGCAGGAATCCATGTTACTGACAATGGTTTTGGAATGGGATGTTCTACAAACTTTGGCCATATAGTATATCTTAGGAAGTCATGTTGTCTATGTTTACCTGTTTACCTTCAGAAGTATTTTACCCTCTTTCTCTATTAATGTATTATCTATTAACGACTGGTATCACAGTTGGACAATGTTTATTCCCGAAGTCAAGACATGCTGTACATAAACACAGGCTCCTCCAACTCTAACATGTTTCACCAAATGGGGTTATTCATAGATATCTCTCCGCTTCATGGCATTAAGTTATAGGGCTTGATAACAGGGATCTGCAAGATTTTCTTTTATGGCTTTTTTTCTTTATGGTCCTTCCTAATGCCTCCCTTACTGTTGAAAGTACACATAAATACTGAGTTTAGGTCCATTTTTATTAATTCTGTTAAAGTTTTATAATTTTTTTTATGCGGAACTGTGTAGGCATGTAGGTGCAGATTTTAAGCCTAATCTGGAAGAACTACAAGATGGCCTACAAAACTTCCATACAGCATGCACATCTAGAGACAGATCAGAGAAAAATATTTAAATCAATCATAATTTAAACAGTTCTACCAAACATCACTGCTTTCTTGTGGAACATGTGTGATGCTCTCCAGATATTCCTAAGAGAACCTGAAATAGCAAGAAAGTGGAAATCATATCATCATGACATCTGACAGATAGGCTGAAACTCTGTCTGATGGGAACCTAAATTAAATTATTATCCAGACACAAGCAGGACCACTTAGTGTAGCCCTCACATTAGTATTCAGAAGCAGCAATGAAGTATCCATTGGTCTACCTTGTTGTGCTATCTACATAACTATCTTGTATGCTAAACAAAAGCTAAGTAGAAATGCGGGAGAGGAGAGGAAAAGATAGTTGTGTTTTTTTTGTTTTTGTTTTTTTATGGGGTAAGGTATGTTATGGATGGGAGATGTATGTAAGATAAATGTTAATATGTATTAGATGGTTGATATTATAATAGCTTTTGTAAACAGAGTATAAGCTTCGACTAGGTAACTAATGAAGGTTCCCAGAATGTTTGGAACGTTTTATGTCATAAAATTAATAAAAGATTTGAAGGGGAGTTTTAGACACAGCAGGTAAAATTTAAAACCTCTGTCATTTATTATTTGCTGTCTATGTCCCATCCAGGGGATATCCCTTCATTCCTTGTCCCAGAAACCCACGATGAAGTGAGTAAAACTCTACAAATTGAGAAAAATTCCTCTCTTAGAGAGCTGTTACTGATATCTAATACTGTAATATAATCTAATATAATACTGGTATCCCCAATTCCCGTCACTTTTTGTTCTGGTGATAACTCTAAAATGTTGGATTTTCCTTCACTTTCTGACTCAGAGACAATAGACATTAGGACAAATAGCGAGGGTATCTGTCCAGCTGGGATAAAGACAGCAACAAAATCTTGACAGGGGTTCTAATCCTTCCCTAATCTATCTAAAACCAGGGAAAAAATGTTTTGGCTATACATACACTTTAAGTACTGGCAAAAGATGATTTAAAGGTGGTGTCTAGCATGTGCTGTCTACATGCTGAAAATACTCTAGGTTATGGTAGGAAAGCTTGGCCGTCCAGCTGTCCCATGAGGCATTGCAAGACTCTGACAGCCACAGACATGACTCCCAGAGGCAGAGGCTTTATGGTATTTGTAGTTTAACCAGAACTGGAGTTCCAAGGATGCCTACCCCTGCTGTAGGTTGTGTAAAAGAGTTGGATAAATGCTAAGCTTCAATGTAACATTATTGTATCCACCCATGATCTATCTATCTATCTATCTATCTATCTATCTATCTATCTATCTATCTATCTAGCTATCTATCTATCTATCTTTCTTTCTTTCTTTCTTTCTTTCTATCTGTCTATTTGTCTACCAATCTGTCATTTTTAACGCAAATGTGGATTAACTAATCTGTAATTGTACTTTGATTAAAGTATATGTATAGACAAAACTTTTTAGTTTTGAAGAGAGTATGGGGTATTTAAAACTCCTGTTCGTTTCTTTTTTGCTGTCTGTGTCCCAGTGTAGAGATTTCCTTTCATTTCCTGTCCTGGTGACACAACAGAAAGTGAGAGTAGGAGTTTTCCTTTTAAGCAGTTGCTACCAGGTGAAGAGGTTGAACAGGTGTCCTCATTTGAGGATTTACCATCGCCTCTTTTTCTGGTGACAGCTGTAAAATTATTACTCTCTGTCTAAAGGTGCCCACAATCATGCGATAATCGTACGATAATCACAGGAAATCCCGCGATCGTACGATTATAGGAAGGTGTGTGGAAGGCTTGCGACCGTTTCTACTGTATGGTCGCACGACTTTTGTCTTTCGAGCATGTTCGAAAACCAGCCGAGAATCGTACGATTTTCGGCTGGTTTGTAGCATGTTCGTGGGATAACTGCCGCACGGGCCGGTGTGTGCAAGCGCACACTGCCCGTTCAGCATTGCGGTCATCGGAAGCTCGCCCCTCAGCGGGGTGGGCTTGCGATTATCGCAACTACGATCTGCCTGTCCAAGGTGGGCAGATCGTACGTTTTTTTAATTACCTTACAACCATCGCAAGACAAAAGTCTTGCGATGGTTGTAAGGTGTGTGTATACCGTATGATAACTTTGTGAATAATCACTGCTCCGTAAGTTGTCACACTTTTATTCTTGATAGGGAGCCAGTATAACTTTTTTCCCACGTTCCACTAGGCTACCTAGGTCATTCAATAAAAAGAAAATCAGAGCATGATTTATGAAAACTGAACTAAAGGAAATGTGGGAATTTATGTTTTATAAGCTTTCATTGTGTAGCCAGCATTGTAAAATAAACATATGACAAGAAACATGACCGATGCAGGCTTTTTCTCCAATTTTTATGACTGTATATTTATGTGTTAATGATTTCACGGTTGGCCATTTGTCAGTGAGTATCAGAGAAATAAATACATAGAACAATAGGTAAAGCGGAGGAAGGTCAATAGGTAAAGCGGAGGAAGGTCTCTTCACTTAGTGTAAATTTATAGTGGTATCTTGGAAATGTTTTTTTTTTGTGGGTAACTAAAAAGATTATAAAATAAGTAAGTTTACATAATGGGTTCTTCGTTGAGCAGATATTTCTTCAAGAATCATTTTTGCTTAAAAGGAATACATAATTGGGTCTTTTTTTTATAGCAACAAATGTGTCTTTAATTCAACATTCTCTGCTGGAGAATTAATGAATATTCGTTTAAAATATATGCAGATAAATATATATTTTAGGAGTGTTGGACCCCTTCAGTGGATGTGAATAAGTGGTACAATTCTCGAATCTTGAAGGCAGCGCTCTATCGACAAAAGTATCCCAAGAGTCCCCAGAAACATTTGTTTAGGGAAGTATATATAGTATAGTATATATAGGGGAATCTTTATAAAACAGTGAATCTGACATTCAATAAACATTCCCTGCAGGTGAGTCTTCCAGATCCATTTATTTTAATTGGTAGAGTATTGGAAAAACGAGAGTGCCCTGATTAGTTCACTTCAGCATGGGTTCTTTATTAGATGCATTGTAGGGATAAAAATCCCAAGCATTTTGGGGGCTTGCAGATCCCCCAACACCAGGGCTTGTATGGTGGCCATGGTGCAAAATAATACTGGACAGGTAATTATGGGAAAACAAGATTACGTAATCCCAGTATGGGTTGCCTGTCAGACAGTTTACAAGCTCTGATGAAGGAACTATAAGGGCTAGTTCACACCAGATGCAGTTGTGATGCAGTCTGTTCAGTTTGGCAGCTGCATCCAAAACGCATCACAATGCTTTTATTCACACCAGTGCAGTCCGTTCCTATGCAGTCAGAAAAAATACAGCTTGCCCTATTTTAGCTTCATCAGATCTCAAGGGAACACATCAAAACGCATAAAAAATGCATGCAAACACACTGGAACGCGCCTGAAATTCCACTTGAAGCAAAAAAAATTGCAGTAAATCACGGTAAAATGCATTGCAATGCAGCTGCTCAGACTCACGCAGTTCTGGTATGAACTAGCCATGAGACCCACAAAAGCATTCACTTTTTACCTCTACATTGCATCTAATACAGAACTCATACTGTAATGAATTAATCAGTATGGCACTCTAATTTTTCCAATACTGTACAATTCTAAATAAATGGACCTGGAAGATTCACCTGCAGAGAATGCTTGCTGAATGTCAGATTCACTGTTCTATTAAGATTCCCCTATATATACTTATATAGTTACATAGTTAGTCAGTCCATCGAGTTTGGGGGGAAATTAAAGAAAACAGGACTGTTGCTAGCATATGTTTGGTTGGTTTTCATTTAATTTACTAAAATGGATAATTTACTAAAATCAGTAAGCATTGTCTTAGTCTCTCAGTGTCTGAGTCTCTACATTTTAGTAAGTCAAACCAATTGCCTATTTTTATTCCATGTACCTATTTCCAACCATCAGGTGACATTTTACATATTTATCAGGCTGATCCTGTTATTTGCCATTATTTTGTGCTAGTCCAGGAAAGCTCAGCTATGACATTGTGTAACTTTGTTTCAATATGTGAGATGCTGGAGCAGCTGTAGAGAAAATACTATTTGAGGTTTTTTTTGGTCCTTAGGGCTTTTGATGTATAACTACTTTGGTACTTTTTGCCCATATGAAAACAATTTATCGCATATCCTGTTTCTGAGCAGCATACTGGGACTGTTCCCATATAAGAAATCATTCATTCCCAGCAGATAAAAATCATATCCTGCAGTGGACCTACATAATATAGTATTTGTTACAATAAGACTTTAAACTAACATTCCTGGGAAGCTGGAGATGTTGCACAAAGTATTTGCTGGGGTGCATGGCAGGCGATCTGTCAGTTGTCCAATTTTAGGAGGAAATTCCACCCTCCCACTTCCCTCCAAAACACTAGCAGTAGCACTCATCTGCAACATCACTCAGGAATGCTCACTGCTCCTAGACCTACTCAGACATCTCCAGCCTCTATATCAGCTATAAAAACCACAATGGGATTACTGGATTTATACGGCATATTAAATACTGCTAAAATAAGCATTGGCAAACCACTGTCTAAAATGTGGAATATAACATGGGTGCAAAAATGGAAAAAAGGGCCTCAGTCATGAAGGGGTTAATATTACTTTTTTAAAGTTACTTTTTATTTCGTCTATAGAGTGATTATAGTATGCGTACAGTCGGTACAAATAACAATAGAAGTCACATCAGAAAACAATGAACACATCCGATAAGTTCACCAATATACACAAAGGGGTCTATTTATAACTCTTCCACCCAGCCATATGTTGGGCGGCCACTAGGGAATTTCCTTTGATCCCCAGCTCCATCTAGTGGCAGGAATGTCATGGGAACGGCATTCGCCCAGGGTTCTAGGAGTGAAAATAAAAAAGTGTTTATATAAAAGCATTCAAAGAAAAACCTGTCATAAATGTAAAATCCCAAAACCGCCCCCCACCCTATGCCAGGATTGAAGCTCTCAAATTTAGAAATTGCCACATATAAAATTTGAGCAGCTTTTTAAAATGAAGTCACTATGAAAGATGACCTTCAGGGGCTTTAGATAGGAAGCAGCAATGTTAATTTGTAATGACACATCAATTTCCTGTATAACTGCAGAAAGGAACGCTGGAAAGCAGCCACTTTGAAATAAACATTCACAACCTGAAACAACCAAATTGTGATTGTCTTGTCTGCTTGAAAGTTGAAAATATGGAAAATAAGAATCATTAACATAAAAAAATGGAAAATAGTAGAAATGGTACAGTAAAAATAACTTTAGATGAGTCATTGCAAATCTAAGAAGACTGCTTATTGTATAACAGTACTGAACAACCTGCTCTTTTAAATGTATATATGTTTAATATTGAAATAATAGTAATAATAATAATAATGTAATAGTGATGCAACAAAATATACAGGTGAAACTCGAATAATTAGAATATCGTGCAAAAGTAATTGCAGTAAGTGCTGCAATAGGGGCCCAAACCAAGTAGTGAGTACATATGCATGCTTGTACTTTTCAGAGGTCCGATATTGTTCTATGTACAATCCTTGTTTTATTGATTGCATGTAATAATCTACTTTTTTGAGGTTGTGGATTTGGGGTTCTTGGGGTTTTCATGAGCTGTAAGCCATAATCATCACAATTATGACAAATCACGGCTTGAATTATCTTGCTTTGCATGTAATGAGTCTATCTCATATATTAGTTTCACCTTTTAAGTTGCATTAGTGAAATAAATGAACTTTGCACGATATTCTAATTATTCGAGTTTCACCTGTACTTATTTTCCCGTTCACATTAGCAACATGGTATATTTAACATCCAAATTAATATAAATTGGTACAACCTTGCATTGTAGAACATAAAAGCATACATTATCCAGACTGTGTGGACGATTTCACATAAGAAAAAGCTGAGTGCACTCATCTGCCAGAGGAATTATTTTATTGTTCTGCCAGTCTGCCACAGAACACATTTACTCTATTTAACTTTGTGTTTTCAGGACTTAAAGGACAGTAAGCAAAAACACACAAGATCCTACCCAGACACATCAGCATCCTTTAGAACCTGACTATTATGTGCGTGTTGTTGTCACATTAGAGAACAATTATGACATAAGTTTAGCTTACATGTACCTACCTAGGAAAAAAAGGTTCTCCTGCCCATTTAAAGGACAACTTCAACCAAAACTAAAAAAACTGACAGCATGCTATTTCTCAATTAGGTTCTCAATTAGGTTAATGCCTAGTTCCATTAAAACTGCATATTTTCAAATAATACCGGCACACTCAACACTTTTTGGTCTAACGCCTGTCACTTTCGGGGGTTGAATGACACCCAGCCAACTTCCTGTGAGCCCAGGGTGTACTGTACAGAACCTCAGGGGTGCTGGGAGGACTGTGGGGGTATTTGGCTGGAGTTAACCTTTTCTATGGCAATAAAAAACTGGTGAAGGTGGTCAAAAACTCAAATTTTTGCCCATTTTCTTTTCTCCAGTTTACAGCAGACATTTTCTGCATGATTTGCTTTTTTTTACCTGAAGATACTTTAAAACTATCATTGGTTAAACTGGAATATTTTTCTATACTTTTTCTTCTTTTTTTAAATTCTTTTTTCATCTGAAATAAAGGGAAAAACATCTGGACACCATAAATAGCCAACTTTTTTACCTCCCACTTTGTTGAACATCAGCTAACTATTTTAAATCAATATACCATTTTGGCCCACAGACCCCCTCCAGCTATGCACACCCACTGCCTAGACTGTCCTCCC